>NC_045448.1:30171583-30198179 GCF_002776525.5 Piliocolobus tephrosceles
TCACCATGTTGGCCAGGATGGTCTTGATCTCCTGACCTCATGATCCACCCACCTCGGCCTCCCAAAGTACAGGTGTGAGCCACCACACCTGGCCTCTAAGCCCCAGTTTTCTAACCTCTTCATTGAGATGATAACCAGACCAAACTTGTAGGGTTTTTGTGAAGATAAAGGAGGTAACTCAGGGAAAGTACTTAACTTCTGGACACATAGTTAACATGAAATAACTTCCAATTGTATATTATGATTGTGTTGCTATCTATTACTTGTACACCACCTAGCTCATGGTAGGTACTTGTGGTAGCCAGTCTCCAAGATGCCCCCAGTCAGGCCTTGAGATGACTGCAGCCGTGGCTGACGTATGATGGCAACCTCATGGAAGACCCAGGGCCAGAACTGGCCAGCCAAACTGTCTGAGTCCACTGGGGGATCTTCTGACAAAACACATACATTGGGTGGCTTATAACCAAAAAGCATTTATTTCTCACAGTACTGAAGGCTGGGAAGTCCAAAGCCCCAGCAGATTCAGTGTCTGGTGGGGGCTTGCGTCCTTACAGATGGTGCCTTCTTGCTGTGTCCTCATACAGTGGATGGGGAAAATTCTGGTCCCTTCCACCCCTTATAAAGGTACTAATCCCCTTCACAAGGGCTCCACCCTCATGACCTAACCATCTCTCAAAGGCCTCACCTCCTAATGCCATCACATTGGGGATTGTTTCAACATGGGAATTTAGGGAGGATGTAAACATTCAGACCATAGTAACCACCATATTCCTGACCCATAGAAACTGTGCATGATCAGTTTTTGTTGTTTTAAGCCACTCACTTGTTATGAAGCAAAAATTAGCTAATACAGTGCTTCAAAAAAAAAGAGTCGGCTGGGTGTGGTGGCTCACGCCTGTAATCCCAGCACTTTGGGAGGCCGAGGCAGGCAGATCACGAGGTCAGGAGACTGAGACCATCTGGCTAACACAGTGAAACCCTGTCTCTACTAAAAATACAAAAAATTAGCCCGGCGTGGTGGCAGGCGCCTGTAGTCCCAGCTACTCAGGAGGCTGAGGCAAGAGAATGGCATGAACCCGGGAGGCGGAGCTTGCAGTGAGCTGAGATCGCACCACTGCACTTCAGCCTGGGCGACAGAGCGAGACTCCGTCTTAAAAAAAAAAAAAAAGTTCCCTCTCCCTTCCAAGTGAGAGAAAACAGATTGGCATTTCCTTCTGCAAATCCATGCAGTCCAGCACATGGTCAGCAGGGAGAGTCATTGGACTATGTTCTGGTCTAGCTGTGTTGGCATTTTTCTCACTAAAGCAGTGAGCACACCCAGCTTAGGCCAGAGGAGATGCCAGACCAGTAAAGAAGAGGCTGGCCACCCCAGGCCCCTGCTCCATCAGTGAGCTGCTGGTGGCCCCAGGGGAATGCTCAGTCCCAAGAACCAGCTCAGAGCAGGCTCCTGCCCTGTACCAGGAAACTCAGAGAATGATTCTGAGACTTACTTCATGGGCTTGAAAGCAAGTTTCTGGGCAGGCTTGAATACAAGTCCCCAGTGGTCAGAGAAGCTCCTGTTCTTAGACTTGAGCAAAGACCCCGAGAAGGGTGCCGTGGCCAGTGGCATCACTTGGGGAAAGGCACCTGTATCTCTTCCGAGCTACTCTTCTGCCCTTGAGAAGAAAGGGGCAGAGTACCTGGCCCAAGTGACAGGTCTTGTTCCTTCTGCTGTCCTGTGTCAACCCCAGCCCTTGACGCTGTCAGTAACCACCCTTGTGATTGCTTCATAACCAGCATGTGAGTCTCTGGCTGCAGGAGGGCAGAGGCATCTGATGACTGAGGCTTTGGGGCCCCCTATCAGACTGACATCACTGTCCCTCCCCAATGCCCACTTGCAAACCCAGTGGGGATCAAACCCAGCCTAAACTGGATCTGCCCCAACCTTAGAAGTGCTGTGAATCCACTCTAATCATCAGTTTAGACCATCAGGGACCATACCTAAGGACCAGCCAGCCAGCCCCAAAGAGGGCCACACAGCCAGCTGGAGTCAGGGCCGGAGAGGATAGAGCCTACTTCCTTCCAGGAGGAGGGAGAGGTGAGTGAAACAGCTGAGCAAACACCCCTGCTTTCTTTCTGTGCCCTCCAGAAAGAACAGACAGCCCTTATGGCTCACATCTCCCCAGAGCCTAAGACCCAGGGTATCAGGGCCTTCCAGGTCCTTCTGCTACATCTCCCTGGCCCAGTAAAGGCAGCACTTTGCAGGGAAGGGAGGAAAGAGTTGGACATATCCTGGATGCTTCACCTCATTCCTTGCTGGTGTATGGAACTGGAGGTGAGAGGTCATCACAAGGGGTGAGAGGGTAAAAGTTAAGGTACCTCGAGAAGCCCCAGCCCCAGGAATGATCCCTGGCACCTGCTCCCCCTTCCCATATACTGGATAGGAAGCAGGACCACCCTCTTCCCCGAGGTGACCTGTGGAAATGCAACAAAGGCATTTTTTTTTTTTCTTATAATGTGGTGTGTTTAAGCATCTACACATTGTAATATAAACATATAAGTAACATTATAAATTACTTTTAATGTCTTCTCTATATTACAACACATTATTTATAATTCATTGGAATTATGTACATAGCCAGACTTTAATAATTATGGACTTTAGCATTGTAAGATGGGCACTAACGTATTTATTATAAAATAGGGGCACTTGGAGTCTGATTGTGTAGAGAACCACAGCTATTGAGGGATCGCTTACTGCCCTAGCTCATCCCTTGGCAATCCAACCCTACGATGGGAACCTCCTTTTTTGGCTCCAAAATGATGTCATTATCATGTAGATCTGATTGGAAGAGGCATAGATAATGCTTTAACCTTTACTCAAGTACATATCCTAAGCCTGTCCGTCAGTCTCTGTGACAGCTATTAGGTATTTTCTGTGTGTGCTTCTTTCATCTCTGCTTCTAATAATAATCCTTCAAGGTAGGTAGCTTTACTCCACAGGTGAGATAACTACAGCTCCAAAAGGTTACATAACTTGCCCCAGAGAGCTCAGCTGGCAACAGAAGAAATGATCCTGCTGGACTCTCAAGGCAGTGCTTATCACACATTCCTGGGGCTTCTAAGAACAAGCCTGCCCTCATTGGTAACAAGTCTGATCCCACAGTTGCTCTCACAAGTATCCCAAAGCTGATTGTTTCCATCGTGTGTCTCCCTGGGACCCCCTCTGTTGGTTCCTTCCCTGATCTTGATTCTAGCAGTGAAGTTAATCCTGCCCCTAGGAAGATGTGCCTTAGGTGACTGAATCAGTCTGTCTGCCTGCCCAGTGAGTCACCTTCCCTCTCCAGACTCACCTTGTTGTTATTGTAGAATAGCATACACTTTAGTATTTGATAGGGTTAGTCCACACTCCTTCCTTTTGTTTTCAGAATCTGCCTGTTACGTAGCAGGTGTTCAATATGTATTTTTATAAGTGAATGCTTCAAGGGGCCTATGGTCTGCAGGGCATGCTAGAACTAAGTAGATAAAAGAAACAGCACCATAGTAATATATTCATTCAACAGATCATGACTGAGCGCCAACTACGTCTAAGGCACTATGCTAAAGGCTGTACAGGACCCTCAGGAAGACTAAGTCACTATTTACGTAGAAAACACAGCTGTGCGCAAAAGGAAAGGTGCTCTACGGCCATGAAGAAGCTGGGGTGGTCCCTTCTGGCCCAGGGAAGAAAGTGGAGAACTATGAGAGTCTAAGTGGTAGGCTTTGGGGAGAAGCTGCACATTTATGCATTTTTAGGAAAAATCACCCAAAAAGAAGCTCTTTGGAATATCTATGAAAGATGGAAGAATGTTTCCATCCCAGGTACATTCACCTTCCCAATCCCTAGTCTTGTCAGGGGCTCTTTCCTGAAGTAGGTAAGAACAAAGAAAAGCAGCAGAGACTCTATCAGCCCACAATGAACATAATCCCCCCAAAAAACTCTTTTTTTTTTTTTTGTTTTTTTGTTTTTTTGAGGTAAGATCTCTGTTGCCCAGGCTGGAGTGCAGTGACACAATCATGGCCCACTGCAGCCTCCACCTCCTGGGCTCAGGCAATCCTTCCACCTCAGCCTCTCAAGTAGCTAGAACCACAGGCACGTGCCACCAGGTCTGGCTAATTGCTTTCTTTGTGTGTGTGTGTGTGTGTGTGTAGAAACAGGGTCTTACTACAGTGCCCAGTCTGGCATCAAACTCCTGGGCTCAAACAATCCTCCCACCTCGGTCTTCCCAAAATGCTGGGATTATAGGCGTGAGACACAGCACCTGGCCCCAGAAACATATTTAGAAGACCATTATGGCCTGCCTCTACGTGAAAAATTTCTTATCAGAAATGTGTTTGCCTCATTACAAAGAAACGACCTCCCCCCAGCATATTGGAATAGCTTTACCCGCTTCTCAGCAGTCACAAAATTGATTTTCTGTTCCCTCTCGACTCCCGCTGGACAGTGGAACTCAGTTATCAAGCTTCACTTCCTGTTCTTTCGGTAACCCTATTTGGTGAAATTAGAATTAGGAGTTTAATTCAATGTAGTGCAAAGCCCAATGAGATTAACTTTATGATTTCAAGACCTTCGCTAGGAAACAGAATCCTGCGTTCTCTATTTCTCTTTCAAAAATTGATATACAACTACAGAGGAAAGGATGTTGGGGGCACATCAGCCTGGGGCCTGGGCCCCCTCCTGGGTCCTATGACCTACTCCTCTCTGAATCTTTTGAACCCTAGATATCTAAGAACCTGCTCTGTAAAGCCTGGCCTGTGCCTATCTTTTAAAACAAGAAATTTTTTCTTAGGTTTCTTTTCTAAGGTGGCAAAGTAAGGTGGCAAACTGAGCCAAAGTAAAAGTAAGGTGGCAAATGGAGCCAAAACACAAATAGTTGACATTCTTCAGGCGCTTCCCAAGGGGGATGCAGTTTCCCAAGAGGAATGCGACATTTAATGTAATCCTCACCATCACTGTCTTGAAGACATATGTGACCTTGCTGTTGCACAGGGCTGCGCACTCAGAAGGGCCCTGGGTTTGGTTAGGGTTAGGGTTCAGTGTTTTGCTGTTGTTCTCCTGACATTTGTAATACCTTTTGAGCAAAGGATCCTGCATTTTCACTTTACACTGCACCTGCAAAGAATAGAGCTAGTCCTATCCTCACCATAACCCTTTTGCTTGGTAGGTATTGTTAATCCTATTTTTTAAATGGGAAACTTATGATTAGAGTAGGTTCAGGAACTCACCCAAGATCATACAGACTGAGGATGGCAGCTTTGGGCTTTGAAGCCAGATGTCTGCTATAAACCCCAGATCTACTGCCCTCCTGGCTCAGCTGTCTTATTCCAGTCAGCCCACCTCTCTGAATTAGGATATTAATTCTGGATAGTCCAGGTTAAAGCGCATTAGCAGGTGGTTTTTCCTTAATCATCGAGATTGTTGCTTTAGCTTTCTAAATAGTTCTGCATGTGAAGTATTTATTTTCTGAAAAAATGTTCAGCAAAATATAATAAATTTTGTCTTTGAAACCTAGGCGATCGTTTTATCCTCATACACTTTTAAAATGACATTAGGGATGTCGACATGAAGAATATTTGCTCTATAACAAAACTGCATTTTGTTCTAAGATGTAGTGATTTAATAATTAAAACAATATCCATAAAATATAAATACAAGATATTCATAAATAAATTAAATTGAATTGCAGCTGTTAAGAGCCAATTATCATGTAAAATATCTCTGATGGTCAAAATAATAAGAGAGCAGAATATTAATTTTGACATTCTCTATAGACCATGAGTATAAATTGCTAAAATGGTCTAATAGGTTATGGAATTTTATCGAGATTTGAGATGGCCCTTAAAATATTCATTGTGTGTTAGAAATTAGTTGTCTTGATTGATTTTAGTTATAATTCCATTCTATGTTTACAAGATGGAGGAAGATAGGGTGCCATAAAATAGATGTCTACTTATGAAATAATAGTAGTAATTAGGATGGTGGCTCCATGATTAAGAAGCAGAGAAACCTAGATTTGAATCCCAGTTTCACCCCTCTCTGGCTGTGTGACCTTGAACAATTTACTTAACTTTTCAAACGTCCTCATCTTTAGAAAAGGGTTATGATAAGGAATAAATTAGATGACGTATAAAGCATATAGCCCAGAGACTGGCACTTGGCAAACACAAAATAAATATTAGTTCTTATGATTTCTGCTGCCGCAATAGGGGAACTTGAAATTCGTGGAAAGACAGCACTTTCCTCTCTTGGTTATTACGCATCAACTTTGAGCTTAAGGACTATAAGATATTCTTTAGCACCAACTTAAGAAATTATCGGGATATTCTCAGCGGTGTGGGTGTAGCAGGGGGAGCTGGGGAACCCTGATTTGCAGCATTCGACAATTCCTGTGGTGTAAATAATCTTACCATGACTGACTTCAGGCTACCAAAGTGATATCCCTAAATGTGGAGCTGGGAATGGTGTGCACACTTGCATCTCATGAGCCAACATAACCTGGCTCCCATTGGTCCTACTGGTACTTTGGAACTAAGAATGAAAATGATGTGTTGGTTCTCTTTCTGGCTTTGTTGCTCCCTAGTTGCAAGACCCTTTGCAATTCACATCTTCCCTGGGCCTCAGCTTCTTTATCTGTAAAATGGAGATAGCAATACCTACCTGGTATAATTCCTTGGGCTGACATGACAATTAAATAAATACAGGACATGAACAACTATTGAAACTGCGAAACACAATGTAATTGAAAATAATTGGTAGTTGTTGATGCACAGACTACTACTGTAGTTGCCAAGTGCTGTGGTCCAATTTTAAAAGTCTCAAGATATGGAATTCCTTTGTCTTTTGATCTGCTGTTCAACTGGGCCCTGGAGCTCTTGGTTTACTTACCCTAACCTTTTTTTTTTTTTGAGATAGAGTCTCCCTCTACTGCCCAGGCTGGAGTGCAGTGGTGTAATCTTGACTCACTGCAACCTCCATCTCCTGGGTTCAAGTGATTCTCCTGCCTCAGCTTCCTGAGTAGCTGGGATTACAGGCACACACCACCATGCCTGGCTAATTTTTTGTATTTTTAGTGGAGACGGGTTGTCACCACACTGGTTAGGTTGGTCTTGAACTCCTGACATCGTTATCTGCCTGCCTCAGCATCCCAAAGTGCTGGGATTACAGGCATGAGCCACCAAGCCGTGCCGTCCCTTTTTTTCTTTCTCTATGATCACTTAACTCAATGATTATCTGCACAATTAACAATAAAACAAGTTAGTCAGGCTCTTCCAAGCCACAGGAAACAAAGACTGGCTCCTGTTACCTGAGGCTGCAGAACTTGGGAAGCCATCCATTCAGATGTCCCACTACCCATTGGAGCACAGGAACAAAGTTCTTATCCTTCAGGGTTATTATGGTGGCCTGGTTGTTTTGTTGTCCCCTCAGAAGTGAATGTCCTTAGTCCCCTGCTCATCACAAAGCTCCATATCCATCTCTTAGTTTCTGTCTCCCCTTGACTGCTCTCTGCTGTGACCACCTCTGCTTCAACTACATTGAAAGATTCTCAGCGCAGTGGTAGGAGCCTGAGTCACAGTGCCTGGGTTCAGATCCAGCACCACTGGGTTCTTGCTTTGGGATGGGCATCTAATCTTGCTGTGCCTCAGCCTCTTCATCTGCAAAATGGGGACAACAGTACCTACCTCATAGGGTTGTTATGAGATTAAAAGAGTTGAGACATGAGATGTTAAGAACCGTGTTTGGCACACGGCAGCAATAGTTGCTGGCAGCTGCCTTCTGCTTCCATGGCCATCTCTCTGTGGTCTCCCATCAAGTCCAGGTTCTGATGAGGTCCATTTGATACTGTTCAATGGAGTGTTTCCATCCTGGAGGGACGGTTCTCATAGATTCTGGTTTCCCTTATGTCTGCATAAATGTGTCTGCCTTTGATGACATAGTAAGTCCCAAGGCACAGAGCACGGCACATCACAGGGAGGAGCCATCGGAGCCCATATTAATACAGGAGGAATGTGGTCATCTCTCAGCTTCTCTCCTTTCCAGCAAGCAGTCCTTTCTGAACATCTGCATGGAGGCAACATCAAACCACAAGCACTTCCAGCAAGACACAGTTCATGGCAGGGTACAGGAAGGCTCTGGGGATGATGATAATCAGAGGAACATACAAGAACATTGTAGTTACTCTTTCATTAGCGGACGTTTTAGAGGTTTGCCCTTCACTGTCCTTGGTTTGAAAATCTATTCCTTAAAGGGTGTGGTGACAGCCAATCTTTTCTCACTCCAGTACCCCCGAGTGGCCCCCTCCCATTGGGAACAGCCAGTGAGGATATCAGCGTGTCTCAGGCTGGGGCATAATTATCTCCAAGGGGCATGATCCTCTTGATAAGAAACAGTCAGCTTCTTCATTTTCCTAAGAGGGAAAGCATTTAAGAGTGTATTTCCAAGGTTCAGCTGCTCATCTAATAACAATAATAATTACCTTAATGTTCTTCAATAGGGGATTAGTTAAACAAATTATGGTACATCCATGGTACATGATGCAACCATTAAATTAAATGAAGTAGAACGATACACTGTATTTCATTAATCCTTGTACCACTCTATATCTCTACCACACGGGTGGCTTTGAAGTTAAAGGGCAGCGCCCAGTTGCATCCTGAATTAAAATCATCCCCCTGGATGGGAGCCAAAATTCCATTGCCATGCTGGCTGCCTGAAAGGGGAGACAGATGACCCGGCATGAACAACTTTCCTGGAACATCACTGGGAAGCCAAAAGGACATTGTAGAGATGAGGCTGAGGCTAGAATGACAATTTCTGGGAGACGGCAAGGTTCAGAACTGGATGTTCCAAGTGGAGGACGAGTATGAGTCACTAAATTGAGGAAGTCTCTAAGACTCCCTTGCAGAATCAGAGTCGGACGGTCAGGCTGGTTCAAGGAGAGCAACCTGCCTGCCTACTGGCTGCTGCCTTGAGGACTCAGCTGCTCCTATGGGACTGAACACCTGGGAAGCATCAGAACAGACTGCTTTCTGCTGGAAATTAGAAGGATTAGCAGCAAATCGTGTGCTAGGGAACAGAGAAAATGTTTGGGAAGGGGTTAGAACATGCCCCAGAAATAACACAAGGCTGAACAGGCTCCACAGCAGAGATGCTGCTGCCCACATGAACATCTACAAGGCCTCACCCAAAGCGGAGCCGGCAGTCCCAGAGCCACGTGGGACAGCATTTCTGGGCAGGTCACACTCACCACTCTCAAAGGAGCATATGAAAGCATAGATAGCAATTGGGGCTGATATGTTGAATTCATAACCTTACTGCAGGGACTTGGGGAACTTGACATCTCCTGTAACTACTGCAGGGTGCTTTCTGCCTGGGACCTATGAGCAAGGCTTGGAGGTCCACACATGCCCTCACTGACTTCCTGCTGCAATGGATTCTTAGTCGGTTCATGCTGCTATAACAAAATACCATAAATTGGATGGCTTACAAATAGCAGGAATTTATTTCTCACAATTCTGAAGGCTGGGAAGCCGGAGATAGGGATGCCAGCATGGTCAGATTCTGGCGAGAGATTCTTCTGGGTTGCAGATGGTGTTCTCACTGTGTCCTCACATGGGAGAAGGAGTGAAAGAGCTCCCCTGGGTCTCTTGTAAGGGCATCAGTCTCATTCATGAAGGCTCTGACCTCATGACCTAATCGCTTCCCAATAGCCCCACTTCCTAGTACCATCATCTGGGCTGTTAGGATTTCAACAAATACATTTGTAGGTAGACACAAACATTCAGAACATAGCAAATAGTATGCAGCAGAGATGAATAAACCAAGGTATTGGCTCCCATTGTTCTGCTCGGTCACCATCTACCATGAGTACCAGGGAGCTGAGGAAAAAAGAGAAGCAACCCTAGCAGCCAGAAGGAAGCAGGATGACAAATGGAGGTCCGATCTGAAGGGTCCAGGCAAGCCTCCATTGAAACCAAGGCAGGTCCCTGATACTCCAGGTCTTAGTGGGTGTAGACAAGCAGGGTCCCAGGCCCAGGACTCTCAAGCATTGGGTAGGAGTCTATAATTTGCTTTCCATCCAGCAGAATAGTCAATAAATGAGAAAACTATGCTCCAGTCATTCACTCAAGAGGCTGGAAATGGCTTTATATTAGTTGTCTATTGCTGCCTAACAAATTGCCTCAACACTTAGTAGATTAAAACAATAATAATTTATCTCTTGCAGTTTCTGTGGCTCAGAAATTCAGACAGGGCACAGCAAAGTGAGGATGGCTTGTCCTTGCTCCACTGTGTCTGGGGCCATGGCTGGAAGAAGCAAAGGCTGGGGCTGGCATTATCTGAAGACTCATTCACTCACACGCCTGACTGTTGATGCTGACTACAGGCTGAAGGCCCAGCAGGGGCAGTTGGCCAGACACCAACATCAGCCTCTCCACTCAGCCTGGGCATCTGCAGAGTATGGTGGCTGTCCAAGGGCCAGGCTCCTGAGAGACAGCCAGGCAGAAATTTCATCCTTTTTATGACCTTGGGAGCCACGAAGTATCACTTCTGCCCCATTCTGTTTGTTATAATACATAACACTAAGTCCTGCCCATATTTAAGAGGAAGAGAAATAGCTGCCATCTTTAGACGGGAGAAGGGTTAAAGAATTTGTGGACCTATTTTAAAACTACCATAGGCCTCATAGTTACATGGATTTTGACAAACAAAGACATTCAAGGGTGACAAATAAGGGCATTTAAGGTTATTCCCATATTCCTCTTTCCTCACAAAACTAAGATGCTGAAGTTTGAAGAAGATACGGATTGAAAGACCTTAAGACTTTAGCTCTCATGATGCCATGCCACCTCCAGCCTAGGTGCATATGAAGGAGGTAAGAGGACTCATTCAGGCTCTAGCCAGCAGTCCCCAAAGAGCTCCCTCCCAGAGAGGAATTAAATATGCTCTGATGATTGTCATGTAGGAAAGGGAGGCTTTAGCCTGTAAATATAACAGGAGGCATCATTAGACATTTGGGAATGTCCATAGAAAAGTCAACAGGGGGAAAGAGGGACTGGACAAAACCTACTAGCATGTAAGCAGGAATCTCTCTACTGTCACAGGTTTTACCCTAGCCTCTGGACACACTAGCTATTTAAATTACATGGGCCCTAATATAACTACTCACCCTGCGTAAGCATTAGTTTCCTCATCCTGTAAACGTGAATGATAATAGCACCCATGGCATAGGGTTTGCACGGGAGTTAAGTGAGCTCATTCATGTATTGAGCAGTGCCAGCACTTGTTGCATTATTTTCAAGGTGGTCGTTGCTGTCTATCCTGTTACCAGCCGTCCTCCAACTCCACCACCTCTACAGAAGATGCAAGCCCTGCCTGTCCAGCTGTCTTCCTATTTCTGAAGCTCAGAGAGGTCCAGCCTTGCTAGGGGAGTTTCTGGAGCTTTTCCTATGGGGGAGGAGAGAATGAGCAAGAGAAAGAAAAGAGGAAGCAGGACCCACACTGAGAGAGAAGTTTTTCAGGGAATTTTGAAGGAGAAAATGCAGGTCAGCTCAGGTGTGGAGCCAAGTGGAGTCAGGTGTGAGCCAAAAAAAGGATTTTCTTTCTTTTTTTTTTTAAACAGAGTCTCACTCTGTTGCCCAGACTGGAGTGCAACGGCGCGATCTCAGCTCACTGCAGCCTCCACCTCCCAGGTTCAAGTGATTCCCCTGTCTCAGCCTCCTGAGTAGCTGGGATTGCAAGCGCATCACCATGCCCAGCTAATTTTTTGTATTTTTAGTAGCGATTCTTCTGCCTCACCCTCTCGAGTAGCTGGGATTATTGGCGTGTGCCACCATGCCTGGCTAATTTTTTTGTATTATTAGTAGTGAAGGGATTTCACCATGTTGGCCAAACTGGTCTTGAACTTCTAACTTCAAGTGATCCGCATGTCTCAGCTTCCCAAAATGCTAGGATTACAGGCATGAGTCACCGCACCCAGCCACAAGAGAAAGGATTTTCTAAGACAAATCCTTTATGTGGTTCAAAAAATACAATGACCAACTTGAGTTTCTCGAGATTAACTTTTGGTTGTTGTGGATGTTTCTGGTCAGGACACTGCTCAGAGTCTGGGCCTTGTGCAGATAACTTTATAAGCATTACCAATTTTTCACTAAAATGAAGGCTCTAAGCTGTTGGTATAGCATGCTTCCATTTGTGTTAGGTTTTTACATTGAAAATTTCTAGAAGAAATAAAAGTAACCATTAAGAGTAGTTTTCTCTGAGCTACAAGAAATACTAATTTTTCATTTTATACCATTTGTTTTACTGTTTTTTTCCAACCTAAGCACATGTAACTTTCTCTATTTAATGTAAATTGGTGTTTTTAAAGAAATGGCCATTTATTAAATCACCATTAAATATCCGTCAGGGATTTTTTATTATTATCATTATTTTTTGAGACGGAGTTTCACTCCTGTTGCCCAGGCTGGAGTGCAATGGTACAATCTTGGCTCACCTCAACTTCTGCCTCCCAGGTTCAAGTGATTTTCCTACCTCAGCCTCCCAAGTAGCTGGGATTACAGCCATGCACCACCATGCCCAGCTAATTTTTTTGTATTTTTAGTAGAAACAGGGTTTCTCCATGTTGGTCAGGCTGGTCTCGAACTCCTGACCTCAGGTGATACACCTGCCTCGGCCTCCCAAAGTGCTGGGATTACAGGCATGAGCCACTGCGTCCAGCTATAAGAGAAAGGATTTTCTAAGACAAATCCTTTATGTGGTTCAAAAAATTCAATGACCAACTTGAGTTTCTCTAGATTAACTTTTGGTTGTTGTGGATGTTTCTGGTTGGGACACTGCTCAGAGTCTGGGCCTTGTGCAGATATTTTATAAGCACTACATATTTTTATCTAAAACGAAGGCTCCAACTGTTCATATAGCATGCTTCCATTTGTGTTAGGTTTTTACATATACATTTTCTAGAAGAAATAAATGTAACCATTAAGAGTAGTTTTCTCGCTGGGTACAGTGGTTCACGCCTGTAATCCCAGCACTTTGGGAGGCCAAGGAAGGTGAATCACAAGGTCAGGAGATCGAGGCCATCCTGGCTAACACAGTGAAACCCCATCTCTACTAAAATACAAAAAAAGAAAAAAAATTAGCTGGGCATGGTGGCTACTTGGGAGGCTGAGGCAGAAGAATGGCATTAACTCAGGAGGCAGAGCTTGCAGCGAGCTGTGATCATGCCACTGCACTCCAGCCTGGGCGACAGAGCAAGACTCCATCTCCAAAAAAAAAAAAAAAAGGACTAATTTTTCATTTATACCATTTGTTTTACTATTTTTCCAACCTGAGCACATATAACTTTCTCTATTTAATGAAATAGCCATTTATTAAATGGCTTTTTAAAGAAATAGCAATTTATTAAATCCCCATTAAATATCTGTTAGGGATTTCATACGCATTGTATCCGATCCACACAACAACTTTGCAAATTGGTTTTATTATCTCCTATTTTATAGATGAGCAAACTTAGGCTTGAAAGATGAAGTGAATGTATTGGTCAGGGTTCTCCAGAGAAACAGAATCAACAGGAAAGAGAAAGATTTATTTTAAGGAATTGGCTTTCGTGATTGTGGGTGCTGGTAAGTCCCCAATTCACAGGGCATGCCAGCAGTTTGAAAATTCAGGTAAGAACTGGTGTTACAGTCTCGAGTGTGAATTCAGCAGGGCAGCAGGCTGGAAACTCAGGCAGGGTTTCTATGTTGCAGTCTTGAGGGAAATGCCTTGTTTTTCTGGAAACCTCAGTCTTTGCTTTACTTAAGGCCTTCAAATAATTGGATGATGCCCAACACATGATGGAGAGTAATCTGCTTGACTCAACACCTACTGGTTGTGTTAGCCACATCTAGGAAATACCTTCATAGCAACATCTACACTGTTGACTCAACATCAAGCACTGCAGTCTTGCCCATCTAACACATAAATTAACCATCACAGTGAATTGGCCAAGATTTCACGGCTAATAAATTGTTAGTCTGGATTGGAACCCACAGTCCCACAATCTGGAGCCAAAGGCCAGAAGTGGATGAGCAAACTACAGGCATAGGGCATACACAAATGACTGGCTGTCTTGGGTGGGTGGAGCAAAGAGGAGGGTAAGGCATAACCCTTGCAAGACACTCCTGGACCAGATGGCGGCTCTCTTGCGCTTCTCCACTGAGCTCTGATGCCAACTAACCAGGAGACATTGGAAGTCACTCCTCTCTCCATCTGTTTTCTTGGTTTTTTTTTCCCTCCTCCAAAGGGAGAGATTAAATAGTCTTCAAAGGCCCTTAAAGCCATACATGCTCAGATGCAGGGAAACACAAATTAACACCACAATAATGTACCACTATATGCCCACCAGAAAGGTTACAGAGATTGAAAATGCCAAGTATGTGTATGTTATAACTTAATAAGAAAAGGCAAAAAGTAGTATATATATATAATTGCACAAAAGAAGCTACACTGCTATTTTTTAATAAATGCAAAGAGGTGGTTTTCATAGAAGTCAGGATACACTGTCTTTTGTGAGGAAGGAATGAGTTATAATCAGGAAAAAGCCTGATAGGGCTCCTTGAGTACAGATGGTGTTCTGGAGGTTTCTTGACCTGGAGGTAGTTGCACAGATGATCCCTTACAGTAATCCATTAAGCTCTTCATAACATTTAGGTTTTATATACAGTCATGCAGTGCACATGGACGTTTTGGTCAGTGATGGACCACATATACAATGGTAGTCCTATAAGATTATAACACTGTATTTTTACTGTACCTTTTCTATGTTTATATATGTTTAAATACATAAATTCTTACCACTGTGTTACCCTTGCCTACATATTCAATACAGGAACATTCTGTCCCGGTTTGTAGACTCAGAGCAATAAGCTCTACCGTGCAGCCTGGGCGTGTAGTAGGCTACACCATCTGGGTTTGTGTAAGTACACTCTGATGTTTGCACAATAACGAAATTGCCCAAGGACACATTTCTCAGACTGTATTCCCATGGTTAAGTGATGCAATACTGTACTTTTATGTATAGATGGTATATTTTACAATAAAAAATTCTAAAAATAAATAAGAAATTTAGAAGTTTCTGCTGTCTTGATGCCCTGGAAGATGGGAGGCTCTGGGAAGAACCCAGGCAGACAGCTTTAGCTCAGAGGCCTGACTCCCGGGCCAGGGTTCTGGCCTCTGGCCCTGCTACCTTTCCTACGAGGAAGGGACTTGGAAAATTTTCTCTCCCTGTCCCACTCCTTTCAGGCTCCTAATCAAGAGGAGGCACATCTTATTATAGAAGGCACCTTCGTTTTCACTCGAGACACAGCCTTCTCTTCCCTTGTCTGATGTGTTGATTAGATTTCAGGCAGGATTACTGGGGTTGATGCCATTAAGTAAAAAGTCATCTTCTTTGGAGACAGCCCAGAAAGTCTGGATTCCATTTTTAAAAGCCTCAGATCCCATTAAAGATGAAACATTGAGAACCAGGTGGATTTAGAGTGGGTAGGAGAAAACAGAACTCCAAGTGATGGCAGGCTCCTGAGAACACCTGGGTGGGGAAGGCAGAGGAGGGATGGCGGTACAATGGGGACAAGGAGTGTACTTTGGCAGTAAGATCAGCAAATTCTCAGAACTCTCTTCCTCAAGAACAAGTGATCAATAAATCAAATACTGCCCATCTGCTAGGCAGTCACTGAATAAATCACAGTACGCTCACACCGTGATATATTGTGCGTCCACTAAAAGTACAAATTAGAGTTACATCAATGGACTTGGGTGGATTTGAGAAATTGAGACATTTCTCAAAGTATTATTGATTGAGAAAAGCAAGATACTATGCTTTTAAAGCATCTATGACATGCTCCTATTGTATAAAACAATGACAAACAACCCTCCACTTATGTACACGAATACTTCGGTACATGTATATGTGCCCATATGAGTCTGCATGTACGGAGCAAAATACGGAAAGAAACATACCAGGTAGTTAATATCAATTACCCAGCAGGATTTTGGGTGGCAGTGGGTGCTGAAGAGGATGGAGGAGAGATGAAAGGTGGAACCAAACAAAAGAAAACCATGAAAAACAGCCAGCAGGAATGATAGAATCACATGTATCTGTTTATGTAGAAATTAATAAGGGGTGGGGAATTTAACTATGTATTGCACCTCTACTTTCTCTAGCCCCATCTCAGGCATTTTAAAGAACAGAGGACAACTCTGCTTGCTGGAAGCTTACACTCCCTTTGGGGAAACAAGGCAAACCCATGCAGCACTCAGTGAGAAAGCCAACGTAATTCGTAATTCGACATTCGAATTCCCTATCTCCTGAGTTCCTATCACTCTATTATATTGTTTATTTAACAAGCATTTCTTCAGGCCACACTAGGCGCCAGGTGTGATCATTGTCCCTGAGGAGTCAAAAAAGCAATATAATTAGAGATGGGTATCTAGTGCTAAGTAAATATTATCAAACAGGGTTAAAATAGCTGTAATTTGGACAGAGAGAGGTGCTATATGAGATTTTGTCTTTATAGTCTTTGCAGCCCATCACATCAGTATCTAGGGCTGGAAAAAGACCTTGTCACCCATCTAGTGTAACTTTTATATATTACATATGAGGAAACTGAGGCCTAGGGGTGCAAATGAGAGTAGTCCCTTCCAGTGATTAGCAGAGCTGAGCTGCAGCCCACAGCTCAAGAACTAGGCTCGTTTCTGTCCGCCATACAAGCGTCTTCAAGCAAAACTGAGAACAAATAATGTCAGAGTGAAGCATTTAACGTTTTAGTGATCTTTCATCTGAAGCAGCAAATATAGCAGGGAAAATATGGTGCTGCAGGTTCAATTGTCTCCCCCCAAAAGACGTATTCAGGCCTTACCCTCTGGAACATATGTATGTCAGCATATTTGAAAATAGAGCCTTTGCCTATGTAATGAAGTTAAGAAGAGGTTGTACTGGATTGGGATGTTTCCTAAATCCAATACGACTGATGTCCTTGTAAGAAGAGGGAAATGTGGACACAGAGGTACAGACACACAGGGGAGAAGGCCACATGGAGATGGAGGCAGAGGCGGAATGCTGTATCTGTCTGTAAGCCAAGGAGAACCAAGGCCTGCCAGCAAGCACCAGAAGCTAAAATAGGCAAGGACAGACTCTTCTCTAGAGCCTTTGGAAGAACATGACCCTGTAGACACCTTGATTTTAGACTTCTAGCCTCTAGAACCGTAAGACAATATATTTCTACTGTTTTAAGCCATGCTAATATACATGGCTTGGAGTTTGTTAGATCTAGGTAAAATCTTGTTTTTGTTGTTTACAAGACGGATGATCTTGGACAAACCAACAAACTTCTTTGATCCTTGGCTTCATTACTGTAAAATAGGGATAATAGCAGCACCTCGGGTGCTGTGAGGATAAAACAAGGTAACTCATAGACAGCACCCAGCTCTGAACCCCTCTACTGAACTCCTGAAAGGAAATGGACCAGGCTGGGCTCGGGGAAGTTAGCAGGCTCTGAGTCCCTCTTCCCCTGAATCTCATGATGCCATGTGGAGCAAGGCTGGCCAATTCATCTTTTTGGTTGCAATTAACCTACAATAATGGCTGGCATGCTGCAGTACAGCTATGTTGTTAGCTGAAGCCTATCCCTCCCTGACATTAGTAACAATTGAATGGTCTAGAGAGTGATGCTGAGGCAGGAGAATAGGGTCTGGAGGGAGGGAACATAAGGCCGATTCACACTGACTTCCTAGAACTAAATCAAATGGAAACACTTCAGCTATGACAGGAAATAGCCTCTCCGTTTACATAGGGCATACACCAAGTAAATGACTTTGTAACTTTACTTCATTCTCCTCATTTACATAGACTGTACACCAATGAAAACCTCTAGAGGGTATTTAAACCCCCCAAAATTCTGTAACAGGGCTCTTGAGCCCCTATGCTCGGGCCCACTCCCACCCTGTGGAGCGAACTTTTGTTTTCAATAAATCTCTGCTTTTGTTGCTTCATTCTTTCTTTGCTTTGTGTGTTTTGTCCAATTATTTTTTGAGACGCCAAGACCCTGGACACCCTTCTTCAGTAATAATGCTACAGAAAAGGGATGACACTGATAAGAGAGGGCATTGGTTTGAGCCAAAGACCCAGGTTCTATTCCTGGCTTGGAGACTTGCTCTGTTGACCTTGGAATTTGTATTCCAGTAGGAATAACACACCTTCTGCCTCAGAAAGCATTAGTAAAAATGAATGTGTTCTTAAAAGCCCTTTGAACAATGGAGTAGAGTTACCAAAAGATAAACTGAGTCAGCTATAGCTACAGATGTAAATGTAGGTTTAGCTTGTAGAGTAAGGGAAACACAAAATTCCTTTTTGCCTGCATATATCCATAAAACTTTTTTGAACAATTGCTAGGATCTGAGGACACAAAAATGAGTAAGATGCAGTTCCCTGTCCTCAAGTCCTCGCAATCTGGTGAGAAAGACAGTGCAAGAACCATGAGAACGGTCAGAAGCCATGATCCTGAGTTGAGAAAGGTCTGGAGGTTTCTGGAGCTGGAATGGAAGGAAGGATGGTCAAGGAAAGCCTTTCAGAGGAAGAAACCCTGTGTCATTTTTTCTATTGTCAATTTTAAAAAGTGATTCTGGTCTCAAGATCTCAGAAAAAGCTATCATAAGTCATGGAATCATCTCCTATTTATTTTACAATGTATGAAAAATCCTTGATCTCCCTCTTTGCCTCATACCTTCTAAGAATGAGGTACCTTGAAAACATATCCACACAAAAACCTACGTGTGGATGCTTTTAGCAGCTTTATTCATAATGCCAAAACCTGGAAGCAACCAAGATATCCTTCAGGAGGTGAATGGATAGGTAAACGGTGATACGTTCAGACAATGGAATATTATTCATATAAGGTACAACAAATCTTTCTGAGTTTGTCTTCAAAGGGTTTAGCCTGTTAACTTCCTTATCCTTTGTTCTCAAACTCAACTTTCTTTTTCTTCCTTGCCTCTAGTTACAGTAAACAGCCTACCCGCTTCCCATTAGCTCTAATCAATAAGTCACATCTGTTCCCTTGGTTACCTGTACCCATTGTAACCCCAAAAACTGCACGTCTCACACACTCCACCTCTGTACCTCACGTCCCCCCTCCCCTTTTATATTTAGAAAAATATATACAAGTAGCCAATCGGGTCAGCTCAGATTGTGCGATCCGACCCAGCCCATGGAGGGGGCGGTGACACAGAGATAAGGACTGCATTAAGGATAAAACCCCCCTGGTCTCCTTTGTTCTCTATGCTTGTGCCATCTTGATTGACACGAGTGGCACCCTTCTGCAGAAGTAAATTGCCTTGTTGAGAAAATTAAACTTTTGCCTGAGTGCTGGTTTTACTTCGCAGCACCAAGCATTTATTCCTGGCACATTTTATATCCAACATTCAGCACTAAAAAGACATGAGCAGCCGAGCGGGATGGCTCACACCTATAATCCCAGCACTTTGGGAGGTGGAGGCAGGTGGATTACCTGAGGTCAGGAGTTCAAGATCAGCCTGGTCAACATGGTGAAACCTCTTCTCTACTAAAAACACAAAAAAATGGGTCAGGCGGGGTGGTACGTGCCTGTAATCCCAGCTACTCGCGAGGCTGAGGCAAGAGAATCTCTTGAACCTTGCAGTGTTGCAGCATATTAATAAATTATTTTAGACAGAGAGGAAAAGGGGTCCTTGGGAAGTTTTCATTTTTAAAGCTGCTCCAGAAACGTTTCTTGTCAAGCCCCTGCTCTTAGAGCTGGGCCAGTAACTTTTGATATGCAAATGCAGGCCATTAGAAACTGGGTCCACTCAAACACGGTGGTTACTCCTGCCGTCTTACCCTTGCCCCACATGTTCCTGGCAACGCCCCCCACGTATCCCCACCTGTGTAGAACTTCAGGTGCCCTGCATTTGCATATTAAAAGGGTAGGATGGGAAGGCCAGCTTTTTCCGGGCTACGTGAATAACATGCCTGGTCAAACCACTCTGCTAAGCCCTATGCAAATCAGACCACCTCCTCCGGCCTCTGCATATATACCTGGCTGGCGTCCACCACACTTGGGGACCTCCTCTTTCGGCTTTGGAGCCCCCCTTCCTCTGTCTGTGTATGGGGGAGTCGCTTCCTTCTGCCTTCTCCTTCTTTCTTGCCTATTAAACTCTCCACTCCTTAAAACCGCTCCACCTGTGTCCGTGTGGTTTTATCTAATTCAATGTAAGACAAGAGCCTTGGTTTTCCTCCACTCATGGGAGCCATATCAGCAGTGAGCCGAGATCACGCCACTGCACTCCAGCCTTGGTGACAGAGTGGGACTCCGTCTCAAGAAAAAAAAAATAGACATGAGCTCTCAAGCCATGACAAGACATGGAGGCACCTTAAGTGGGGATATTAACCAAGTGAAAGAAGCCAATCTGGAAAGTCTACATACTGTGTGATTCCAACTCTATGGCATGCTGAAAAGTTCACACCGTGGGGAGGTAAATAGAACAGTGGTTGCCAGAGGTTTGAAGGGAGGTGGGAAGGGATGAATAGGTGGATCACAGGGGATTTTTAGGGCTGTGAAATTATTCTGTATGATACCATCATGGCGGATACATGTCAATATCCCTTTGTCCAAGCCCTTAAAATGTGCAACATTCTCTAAAATAAATCACGGACTTTGATTGATAATGATGTGTCAATGTAGGTTCATCGACTATAACAAAGGTACCTGGATGTTGATAATGGTGGAGGTTGTGTGTATGTGGGAGCAGGGGGTAAATGGGAACTCTCTCCACTTTTCATTCCATTTTGCTGTGAAAATGTGAAAATGCTGTGAAAAAACTGCTCTAAAAATTAAATTTTATTAAGAAAAAATAAGATGCTAGTGCTCATCTCTTGCTATTAATAAATTGAAAAATGCCTCTATTAGCCTTCCCCCTTTCCAGTCATCAAACTGTTTCCTGCTAACAGTGCCCAGTGAGTAGGATTCCACTGAGTGCCAGGTATAGGAGAAGAGATGCCAGCAGGAAAAAGGAGAAGCAATGCTGGCTGCTTTGTGGTACCTTAGCTTGAAAACACAAAGATGCTCTCCCTGCATCTTGTTTGACAAGGGATCAGCAGAGGCGCGCTTGTTGGCATGAACAGGAACCACTGCCTGCTTTCCTTGACGTGGGAGACCATGAACTTCTTTGAGCAGATCTGTGTGGCAATGTCATTCTGAAATGAAAGTGCCCGGAGGGTCACAGGATACCCTGCTGAGGGGAGAAGAGCCAGTAATCCCAGGGCCATGGAATTGAACAGCAGAGCGACCCAGCGATAATGGAGGGGAAATGTCACAGTGGCCCTGAAAAGAACCCTGTGCCTTTGAGGTGGTAAAGCCAGGGGGAGGGGCAACTGTGGCAGGGGCTGGGGCAGGGAGGGTGCCTCCTCACTTCTCTCTGCCCCCTATCTTTCCCACCTCCTTGTTATCTTACTTGGAGCTGTGCTAAGCCTCTCATGTGCCTGTTTTAGTTTTGGATTGAGAGCCTGAAGACAACCTCACTTCTTTTATGAGCAGTGGGACCCCGAATTATCACTTAGACCCTCTGAGGCTCCATTTCTACGTGAGAAGTGGGGACGTTAGCTCCTGCCCTAGTTACTGAGAGTGTGGGTAGCGGTGGCAACCCAGGCTTGGAGGAGGGTGGACCGGGCAAGGCCCCTGATGCCTCTACCCACCCAGGCCTGCTTGAGCTAGTGAATAGAGACATGATGCCCCTTGTGCAGGTTTTAGGGGAGAATCGACTTCATTAAAAGCTACCATTCGAATGCCTCCTTGGTGCCAGCCTCACTCACTGTATCATTTCATATACAACGTCCAGCAGCTACCTATGAGAGGTTGAATGGTTCCCATTTTGCAAATGAGGAGACTGAGGAGCAGAGAGGTTTGATGCTCAAGGTCACAGAGCCAGGCACGTGAGTGCACTACACTGTCTACAGTGTAGCAGGCTCTCGACAGCCATTGGTTCTCTCCCTGCCCCTTCATTCACAGGACTGATGTAAGAAAAGGTGAACTATGGAGATGGTGAAAAGATCAGTGGTTGCCCGGGAGGGATTTATAGACAGAGCAGAGAATTTTTAGGCCATGAAGCTATTCTGTATGATGCCATCATGGTAGATACATATTGCTATATATTTGTCAAATGACAAGGCATTTGTAAACAATAAGATGAAAACAGTACTTTATAAATATAGGCAGCATATATATATATATATAGTTCTCTATGTTGTAAGTTGACATTTAAAACTAAGGAAACATCACAAATTTATAGTCCTGTAAATATTCCTTAGACTAGGATTACAAAGAATGTTCACCAACAGAAAATATTTCTACAGTTCCCCAAAAAGATTTACTTAAACCATCCACAGATTTATTTTTATGGTACTCATGTAGTTTTGAAAGTCAAATAACAGTCTGTAGGGACAGAAAATCAAAATAGAGCTTTCTGTTAAAAAAAATCTTTTAGTACTCATGGAAGATATTAAATTAGGAAAAATAAAAATACTTTTTTCCTTCCTGGTGGCTATTGCATATCATTTCATTTTCCGTCCGTTTCCAGTGCATTCCTGCAGCAGGAGCCTCCTCTGTGCAAAGCTGCGCTGGTCTCTAGTTTCGCCGCCTCTGTTCCCTCTTCACTGGGCTGTGACTGTAGTTATAACTAGTTGCGCCTTCCCAGAAGCTGGCAGGGGAGGCCCCCAGGATGGAGCCAGGGTTATAGGTGAAGTCCCCAGGCAGGGCCAGCCTCATGGACATATGTGTGATCAGAACAGCCACCCAGGGCCCCACACTCATCAAGGGCCCCTGCGCTCGGGACTGAATGCTCTGCAGTGGCTATCTTGAAATTCTTAATAATTCTTTCTTTGAATTTGTGCTTTGTAAGTGAAGTCCGACACACAACGGAGCCTTATCTCATTCCCCGTCCCTCCCCCTGCTGCCTCCCTAGTTCCCTCCTCCCCACCTCCCGGTCTCCAGCCCTGCCTGGCCTTCCCCTCCATGCTCCTGTCCTGACATCACTGCTATCCTCTGCCCAGGGTAGTGACCAGGTTGCATCAGCAGGAACAGACCCACGTGTCTGGGCACAGGCATGGGAGGATTGGGGTCAGACACACATGCTGTGACATCTTGGGATGAGGCAAGTCGGCAGCTGTCTTCTTTCAGGGCTGGCACAGGCAACTCAGCCAGAACCTCCCTCCACCCCTGATGCAGCTACCAAGTCATCCCAGTGTAGAGACTGTCAACCGTTGGGGGGTCACCTGGCCTCCCTGGCTTGGATGGCAGCTGGCAGGCCACAGGGAGGTGAAAATGCTTTCCTGACCTAGCAGGGGCTCTGATTTTTTTTTTTAATCTCCATGAAATTATGTAGCCAGCTTTCCCATCAGATCTCTCTTCCTACCCTTCAGTGAGCACCAGGGTCCCCAGGTCCTGTTTCCTTCTCTCTGTACCACCTGGATGGTGCTCTTGTCCTTCCTCCTATTTCTCTTCTAAGCCCAGCTTAGATTCTGCCCCTGCCCCAGCCCACACTGGCCTTAACCAGCATCCTCTTCCTTTTCCTGCCCATGGCGCTTAATGCAGCCTGACTCTTGACCTAGTGGCCTTCACCTCTTGGGGCCTCGGTTTCGTCTTCATTATGATCAGGGAGAGAAGGCATGGTCAGTTCTTAGGAGCCCGTCCCCAAGGAAGGATCCACATTTGTGGGCCTTGCTCCCCAGCAAGGATGCAAACAACTCAAAGGATGAAACTCAGGCTTCCCTTGTGCATGCCTCAGTCCTCACCCGTATGCATAGCCCAACACAAACATTTCCAAAGTGTGTCTTGAATTGAATTCCTTAGAACAAAAGTGTGGCAGCCCTTTTAGACTCACAGCCCAGTGTGACTTCGAGTTTTCAGACCCATCATGCATCTTCCAGTTCTTCCAGCTGTTTCCAGTGGGCTGCATCCATCACAGTAGGCAGCCTGGGTCAACCTCGAGGTAGCTTCTCCTGCCTGTGTGTCCAGCAGAAGCCACTGCTGCCCCGGTGTGGGTGCCTGGGGACAGCTTCCCTGATGCACTGTAGTCATCCTGCTCAAGTAGAGAGCACTCCTGACCTCTGTCGTAAGCTGGAGGGTCAGCTGCCCTTTCGTCCAGGCAGCCACTGGACCAGACACCAAGGAGGATGATGGCTTGAAGATAGGCAGCCAGCGTGGGAGTCAAGCCTTCATATAGCACAGTCACAAAACTCATAAGTGTTTGTGCAAGGATGGAATCTGCTTTCCAGGGGGAGCAGCATAGGCCATGGCCCTCAACTCTGTCTGGTGGTAGAAAAAAGGCAAGAGACAAGTCCCTTGCCCAAAGAGTGCTAGTGCCAGAGACAGCACAGATTTGAACACAAATAGTCAGGAAGACCACTCTGCTCTCTGGGCTTCTCAAATTTTATCATGCACAGGAATCACTTGGGGAGATTATTTAAATCCAGGTTCCTAAACCTCACCCCGCAGAGGGTCTGATTCTGTAGGTGTGCAGGGAGGTAAGGGGGGTGCTGAAATTCCAGTTTATAATAAGCACCTCTAGTGATGCTGCTGCCCTCTCCACAGACCACACTTGGAAGGCAATTCCCCCAACAGCGAGCAGCAGGCCACCTACCCTGACTACCCGGGCCACAGCTGGTGACTGGGGGCCAACCATGAGCTGATCCACAGATACTGAGTCTTTACTTCATCTACTGAGCCAGAATAAGAGACAGAGGAGAAACTGGCCAGTTTGAGTAGACCTGAGATGGAAGGTCAGGTAGCTTCAAGGGCTGGACAGCTATGCCGGTTGTATGCCTGAGAAACAGAGGAAGCCTGTGATGGGGTGGAGAACAGAGCAGATGGCTGGGGAGAGACTGAGAGAGAGAGAGAGAGAGAGAGAGAGAAAATAGGAACCACCGCTGGAGCTGCCTTTCTCCTTTTCTTCCTTTCCAGGGTCTGAGGCTTTAGCCACATTACCCTGGGTTCTTGTGCACCTGCACGCATCCAATCCACCCTCCATTCCTGGGGTAACTTGGTTTTTCCTCTACAGGGCTCTGACACACAAGACAAGTGCTGACCCTTGGCTGGAGCAGGCCCACCTCCCTGGTTGTAGTGGGGAAAACCTGCCTCTGGCAGCCTCTAGTGCCCTGGCCCTGGTGATATCAACAGCAGGTTGTGTGATGGTGCATTCTTAATCTCTATTTTCTTTCTTTCTTTTTGAGAAGGAGTTTCACACTTGTCGTCCAGGCTAGAGTCCAATGGTGCGATCTCAGCTCACTGCAACCTCCAAGTTCAAGCAATTCTCCTGCTTCAGCCTCCCAAGTAGCTTGGATTACAGGCATGTGCCACCATGCCTGGCTAATTTTGTATTTTTAGTAGAGAGGGGTTTCTCCATGTTGGTCTGGCTGGTCTCAAACTCCTCACCTCAGGTGAGCCACCCACCCTGGCCTCCCAAAGTGCTGGGATTACAGGCGTGAGCCACCATGCCCGGCCTCTCTATTTTCTAGGATGGATCTCTGAAAGGGGAATTCCTGACTTGGAGGGTGTGAACTTTTTTTAAAAATGTTTTCCTGCATGTTTCTCATATCTGCTTTCCAGTATGGTGAAGGGAGCCAAATAGGGCTGCACCATACTGGGAAAGACTATTCAATGTCAAGCGCAATCGCTGCAGCTTCTGTTTTCTTCAAAGAAAGCAGATTCTATCCTTGCACTAACACTTACGAGTTTTGTGACTATGCTAGTCAAGGGTTTCTGCTGCAAAATGTTGAAACCATTCTTGGTTTTCTTAAATAGAATAAGGAAATTCTGGAGAGCATCATCAGCTGAATAATGTCCCCCACAGATATCTATGTTCTAGCGCCTGGAACCTGTGAATGTGTTATGTTACCAAAAGGGACTTTGCAGATGTAATTACATTAAGGATCTTGAGATGGTGACATTATCCTGAATTATCTGGTTAGGTCTGACATAATCACAAAGATTCTTAGAAGAGGGAGGCAGGAAGGTCAGAGTCAGAGAAAGACTTGTGACATCGTCAGAAGTGGAGGTCAGAGAGACTTGAAGAGGCTGCACTGCTGGCTTTGAAAAGGGAGGAAGGAGGCCAGCTGTAGTGGCTCAAACCTGTAATACCAGCACTCTGGGAGGCCAAGGTGGGTGGATCACCTGAGATCAGGAGTTTGAGACCAGCCTGGCCAACATGGCAAAACCCCGTCTCTATTAAAATTACAAAAATTAGCGAGGTGTGGTGGTGCGCTCCTATAATCCCAGCTACCTGGGAGCCTGAGGCAGGAGAATCGCTTGAACTTGGGAGGCAGAAGTTGCAGAGAGCCAAGATAGCACCACTGCACTTCAGTCTGGGCGACAGAGCGAGACTCAGCCTCAAATAAAAACAAGTCTAGGCACAGTGACTCACGCCTGTAATCCCAGCACTTTGGGAGGCTGAGGTGGGCGGATCACCTGAGGTTGAGAGTTCGAGACCGGCCTAACCAACATGGAGAAACCCTGTCTCTACTAAAAATACAAAATT
>NC_045448.1:30198579-30214090 GCF_002776525.5 Piliocolobus tephrosceles
TGAGTCTCAGAATGCAGACAGCCCTTTAAGATGGAAAAGGCAAGGAAATGGGTTTCCCCCAGAGCCTTCAACAAGAACCAGTCTTGCCAACACCTTAATTTTACTCTGTAAGACCTATGTCAGACTTCTGACCTCCAGAATTGTAAGACAATAAATGTGTGTTGTCTTAAGTCACTGAGTTTGTGGAAATTTGGGACAGCAGTATTGGGAAATTAATACAGAAGGCTCCAAGCAGCTGAGAATTGCCATGGAGGCTGGAGAATCCGGCTCAGGCAGGGAGACACAGCAGAGCCCTGCTCCAAGAGTGGCCTGCTCAGGATGCTGCCTCTACTGGACACTTGCCACTGCATGGTAGGCACCCCTCCCTGGGACACGTGCGACTGCTGCCAGATCCCACCTCACTTCACACCTTCATCTTGCTCCCTCAGGACTCAGGTGGGAGGTCTGGAACGACCTCACGTGGGCAAGTGCTCACGCAGTAGGTGCCAGGGCTGAAGACACAGCTTCCAGTTTCCAAGGTGCAGCAGGGACCCTGTCTCCGGGTTATCTCAGAAATCCCTCAGATAGGAAGGTATTCAGGTGGCAGCTGACTAAAATGGCAAATTTCCACCAGAGTGGCTTTGGGTAGGCTGCCAAACCTCTCTAGACCCCAGTTTCCACATCTTAAGATAAAGGTTTATGGCCAGGCGTGGTGGCTCATGCCTGTAATCCCAGCACTTTGGGAGGCCAAGGCGGGACGATCACTTGAGGTCAGGAGTTCAAGACCAGTCTGGCCAACGTGGCGAAACCCAGTCTCTACTAAAAATACAAAAAATTAGCCGGGTATGGTGGTGCATGTCTGTAGTTCCAGCTACTTGGGAGGCTGAAGTACAAGAATTGCTTGAACCCGGGAGGTGAAGGTTGCAGAGAGCCACGATCATGCCACTGCACTCCAGCCTGGGCAACAGAATGAAACTCTGTCTCAAAAAAAAAAAAAAAAAAAAAAAGGTTTACTATTTATACATTCAATAAATATTTGTTAATTTGGTGTTGGGGAGGGAGGTGGCCAGGAGTGGAATAGAGCCTTTTGTTTGTTGGCATGGAGTTCTGAGTAAGAGCCCCTCATAGTCCTGGCCCTGGGAGCCCCGTCATTGCAATGACCCTAACCATTCTCTACCATAGAGGTCACAGACTCTTGGTCTGCAGAAATCTAGGTCTTCACTCATTTAAACCCACAAAATTTGAATTTGTACATTGTGACTCTTTGAGCAGCTGGCTGCTCTTGAGGTGAAGGGAGCGGAGACCACACAGCTTTATGTAGACCCTAGAAAATCCTGCATGTGAATCCTTAACAACTTAGCCAGGAGCAGCACATTCAGTCTCCTCTTCATGGGGGCACCCAGGCAACATGAGTCTTTGGCAAGAAATAGCCCTGCCGACACCTTATTTTTATCCTGTAAGGCCTATTTCAGACTTCTGAACTCTAGAATCGTAAGATAATAAATGAGTGGCTTTTGAACAACAGAAATCTATTTCTCACAGTTCTAGGGGCTGGAAAGTCCACGATCAAGGTGCTGGCTGAGTTGGTGTCTGATGTGGGCCTGTTTCTTGATTCATAGATGGTGCCTGCTGGCTGTGTCCTCCGAATAAATTCAGAGACCTTAGGGCAGGAGACACACCATAAACCAAATTCCTCTGACCCATTTCCTGCAGAAAACATTCAGGAAAAGGAGACATAAAGCAATATGCTGCTGGGAAAAGTCATTCTGAACACCAGGGTTTCCTATTTCCCTACTCTGTTCTCAGGCAGGGAATCAATGGAGATGATTAACAACTTACACCCAGACTCCACCATGCGCCAGAGAGAGCAGCGCTGCGAGAATTGCCTCAATTAAACACAAGAATTGACTGAGTCACAAAAGAACCTCCATTATCCATCACCTAGATTCAACAATTATCAGAGGGGATCCAGATTTTCTTCCTGCTATGGTCTGAATGTTTGTGTCACTCCAAAAGTCACATTGAAACCTAACCATCAGTTTGATGGTATTAGGAGGTAGGGTCTTTGGGAGGTGATAATCTCCTAATCTCACCTTCCAAAGGCCCCACCTCTTAATACCATTCTATTGGGTTGATATTAGCAGACCAGACCCTTTTAATGGAGGCCCCAGAGAGCTGCCTTCCCATTCCACCATGTGAGGACACAGCCAGAAGGCACCATTTATGAACCATGAAGCAGCCCCTCATCAGACACCAAGTCGGCCAGCACCTTGATCTTGGACTTCCCAGGCCCCAGAACTGTGTGAAGTGAATTTCTGTTTTTCAAAAGCCACTTTGTCTATGCTATTTGGTTACAGCATCCCAAACAGACTTAAGACACTTCATTTATCCTCTTTTTTCTTTGCTGAAATGTTGTAAAGCAAATCCTAAGCACTGTGTCATTTCAGTATGCATCCAAAAAATGAGAACTTTTCCTACAGAGCCCCAATGTCATTGTTACACCTACCAAAATTAGCAGGAATTCCTTAACATTATCTCATATCTACACTCTAATCAAGTTTTCCAATTATCTCAAAAATGTCCCTTTAGAGATGGTCTACTCTAATTAGGACCTGAATCGGATCCATACATTGCATTTGGTTATTCTCTCTCTTAATTCTCTTATAAGCTAGAAGTCCACCTTCTCCTATTGTTCACTCCTATTTTTCTCCAACCTATTGGATTGCTACAGAAACTGGGCCAATTTTATGGTATAGTAAGTTAGCCAAAGATTAAAAAGAGGAGGACATGGTGGTGCTATCATGGAAGAAGGGTGGGTTTGCAGAGTGTCTTAGGATCAAAGTCTGACACTATGTGTCACTGTGTGTCACTGAGCCCCTCAATATATCCTCTGGGGTTTGATCAAAAAGGGAGAACTACTATGAGTGACATAGAATGAAGACATTTAGGGGAATTAGACCTTACACAACTGTGGGAGCTGATTGAACAGTCTACCAAATGCAGATGTTGCCATGTACAGTGTTGGCCCTGAGTCAGCAGAGCCAGCAGTTGGAAAGTAGAGATGAGTGTGAAGTGGGGGAGAGCAAGACTAGATTAGAACCCACAAAGACAAACTGGGACCCTGGAGGACAAATTGGAACTCGCATTTGTCTCAATCTCTTTCAATTATGCAAGTGACCTGCAGGATTCATTGGTACCCCACAGAGATGCACAAGCTGACCCAGGATTTGGGGAAGCAGAAGATTCAATAAGACCAATAAGGGCTGTGGACTCAGCTGCTGTTTCACACTCGCAAGGTGAGCCAGGAGACCAGCAATTGCGTGCTTGAGCCTACATCAACCTTCAGAGCATAGGAATGGCTGCTATTTCATTTCCACTTTCCAAATCTCATGATCTCCTCTTGTGGCCAACACTAGCCTAAAACAGTACAAGAAAGGGAATTTAAAATTGCTTAGTATTTTTGGTTACATTGATGGACACAGGCATAAAACTCACCTAAGGATAACCTCTCCCATAGGAATGTGGCCAAACTCGCACAGGTGTACAGCAGGGTTGGAGGTCTCCCTGGCCCCTTCAGTTCCACTGCTCATGTCTTTCCCTGCCTTTAGGGCTAGCAGCAAATGATGCAAATGTGTGCTGGTGTGGGTAAAAGTCCAGGGCTCCAGGCAGAGGGCTGTCTTGCTATAGACACAAATCTCTTTGAGGATAGACTTGTATTCCCAGCAAAAACCTGGCCCCTGTGGTAAGGGCATGGAGCCAAGAGTGCATATCGACATCGAGCATCTCCAAACATGGCTGAGAGCAGGGGTTATTGGAATGTGCTTCTTCCTTTTTTTTTTTTTTCTTTTTTCTTTTTTTTGAGACAGAGTCTTGCACTCCAGCACAGGCCGGAGTGCAACGGCACAGTGTTGGCTCACTGCAACCTCTACCTCTTGTGTTCAGCAATTCTCCTGCCTCAGCTTCCCAAGTAGCTGGGATTACAGGTGCCCGCCATCATGTCCAGCTAATTTTTTGTATTTTTAGTGGAGATGGGCTTCACTATGTTGGCCAGGCTGGTCTCAAACTCCTGACCTCATGATCTGCCCACCTCGGCCTCCCAGAGTGCTGGGATTACAGGCATGAGCCACTGCTCCCGGCCTGGAATGCACTTCTTACAGGCAGCAGAAATAGCCCCTCTCTACCCCAAACTCCATTTAGAATTTGTTTTTTGTTTTTTTTTTTGTAAAGTGAATTTATTTATTTATTTGTCCGTTTAGAATTTGAGCTCACCACAGATTATGTATAAAAATCAACAATAACAATAATGATGACTAATATTTTGATAGTGGTTAGTATTTGCCAGGCACTATTACAAATATTTTACATACACACCATTGTAACTAATCCATCAGCACTAATGGTCTAGGCCCTGCTGGGTTAAAAAAAGAAAAGGTGACAACCACAAAGACTAATACTATTTGGTTATAAGTTACCACAGATGCTTTTCAAGACTCGACATTACGTTTTTCAGAAACTTTCATCTTATCAAGGGCTATTTTCATGGAAATTGTGGTTTCACTGAACAAGAATATTGTAAACTGCAAACAAAGTCGAAGTACCCTAAGCTTCTCCCATCAAGAGGCGGAGTCTCTTTCTCACCCCTTGAGTCTGGGCTGGCCTGTGACTTGCTTTGGAGTGCCATGCAAGTGACAGCTCACCAGTTCTGAGCCTAGGCCTCAAGGGACCTTATAGCATCAGTTCTCTCTCAAAATCTAGTTTTGCCACATGGGACAAGCCTAAAAGAAGAGACACTGCATGGAGAGAGGCCCCAGATCATCCCGGCTAAGGCCCCAGACATGTGAGTGTGTGCAGGGAACAACAGCCAAGCTTAGCCCAGACCGAAAGGACCTCCCAGCTAAGACCAGAATCAGGAACTGAATAAATTATTGTTGTTCTTAGTCACATGATTTTGTTATGGAACCAAAACTGATACGGAGGGAGACACTAAAAGCTAGATTTTACATCTGCCTGATATCCTGGGCTCTTAGTGTTCTTTTCAAAATTCTTTCTGCAAATTCATAGAGTCACCTCTGCCCTTCATGATGGGTACTGATTGATGGAGTTTAAGGGTGTCCCTTTTATTCAAACAAATATTTCTCCCCTATCAAGTAGATTTTTAAATTCTGACAAGAAAACATGGAAAATATGGAAAAGATTAAACGTGAAAAAAATAAATAAAACCACAATTAAATAATCGACAGATAGGGACTGTTAATATTTATGGTGTTTTCCTTCACATATTTTTCCATTGTATACTATTTATATATTATAAATGTATACATATACATATCATATTCTACATGGGTGTATATATTATACACACGTGTATTATATAATTAGTTTATGTAGTTCTGAACCCCACTTTTCTCTTCACAAGATTCTTATGTATTCCCAGCCATTAAAATTCTCAGAAAACATCACTCTGGTGGGTATAATTGCCCATCATAAAGATATATCTTAATATATTTAACTGCTTGCCAATTGTTGAACATTATTCTGTCTTAATTTGTTATTATTATAAGTGGCAATGTCATGAACATCTGTGTACATCTTTGTTCATATCCCTGAATCTGTCCTCAGGAAGATGGAATTGCTAGGTTAAAGAGCACCAACATTTAAAGTTGTATCCATAAAAGGAACTACAATCCAAACATCTCAGGAAGAATATCTAAAGGAAGACAATGTTTATCTCTACTCCCAACGTTTAAGCCAGGAACAGGTCTGCTTTTGTTTTATTGGCACTAGGTCAGAAACGAAATGCTCAGTGAAACACAAGTCCAGGCATTCAGTTCTGGACGCCGGGGGACCCTAGCCCAGGGCCCCTCTCTACGGAATTGCTCAGACCCTCCCTGAGGTGTGTTCTGGCTGGAGAGAGGAGATGCAGGCTGGAGAAGACATGGTGGAGTCCAGGGACTATTCTTGTCCTGGCTCCCGGAACACACTCCTCTTAGGGGTTTCATGTCCCTCTAGGCTGGGAGTGCTGCCAGGGGGCTGAGGAACCGATGTTCCTGAGGCTGGTACATCTGATTTTCACTCTTGGCTAGAATTCAGAGCAGAGAAAAGTAAACTGCATCTGGGCCAAGGGGAGCCTGTCTCCTTGGAGGTCCTTGGGCTAAATGGAGAAGAGTATGTGGAGCTGAGAGCCAAGGAAGCCAGTGAGGAATTGCACCGGGGTGTGGAGAGCAAAACTATGTGGCCACTGACTGATTCAGGAGCTCTGCTGAAGGTGCCTTTGGCTCCCCGCATCTTAATCCTGGCCTAAGAACGGTCAGTCTACTTGAGGGCCAGTAATACAATCTAAAACTTCATGACTAATGCCAGTCCCTTCATTCGAAAAGGAAGAAGGAAGAAAACTAGAATCCATTGGCGATGTGCTGTGTGCCAGGCACTTTACAATACAAAGAAGGCTTATTAATATTCTCATTTTAAAAAATAGGCAAACCAAGGCCACAGTAAACAATGGGATTTGCTTAAGGTTATGGACTAATTAATTCAAAAACTGAGACTTGACTAGGCACGGTGGCTCTCGCCTGTAATCCCAGCACTTTGGGAGGCCGAGGCTGGTGGATCACCTGAGGTCAGGAGTTCGAGACAAGCCTGGCCAACATGGTGAAACCCCATCTCTACTAAAAATACCAAAAATTAGCCAGGCATGGTGGCGGGCGCTTATAATCCCAGCTACTGGGGAGGCTGAGGCAGGAGAATTGCTTGAACCCGCGAGGCGGAGGTTGTGGTGAACTGAGATTGTACCATTGCACTCCAGCCTGGGCGACAGAGCAAAACTCCTTCTCAAAAAACAAAACAAAACAAAGCAAAACACAGAGACTCGAATTGGGTGCTTTTTAATCCCTAGATGCAGAGGCAGGTATGGTAAGGAAAAGATCACGGATCTTAGATTTTCTCCAAGCCCTGACTCTTACTAATTCTTTGAACTTGGGGATGGCACTCATTCCCTCTGAGCTTCAGCCTCCTATTCTGTAAAACAAGCAGCTGCCTACCCTGCAGGAGTGGCAGGGGGAATGCTTGCAAAAGACCCAGTGCCGCACTGGACCCACAAGAGGACTCGTGAACACCAGTTGTAACATCCACCCCTTTCGCTTCTGTTGCCTCTTCTGGGAGCCCTGACGGGAAAACCCAGTGAGGTTTAGGACACAGGGGTTTGTGGGAGACCTCCGTCTCTGGCACAGATCTCCCACTCCTCCACCATGCCCACCACACTGGCTGCTTGATTTCTCTGCCACACTCTAGCTTTTCTCTCTGAAAAACAACTTGCCAGTAACACAGCAAGAAGGCTCAGGGCTCTGAACTATTGTGAGCATCCCAGATAGACTCAGTCCCCAGATGGAAGAAGGACAAGTCCCCATCTCAGAGACAGGGAGTAGGGAGGTAACTGGAATGTTACCCGTGCAAAGTGCCCTACATCCAGGTGGTATTTCATCCTGCTCTGCTCCTTCTTAAAGGTCTCCAGTGAGCAGAAGGGTTCCCTGAGCCTTACTCCTCTGGTCCCGGGCCTTGCCAGGCACATGTTGCTTTTCCCTGGGAGCTGGGCTGGGCACTCCTGCCTCCCCATGCCCATCAGCCATGGGGTTCCCTTTAAAGGCTCTGGACTGAGCACAGCCACCTCCAATGGGACCATGGAGGACCAGCCCAGCAACCTAGAGCTGCTTCTCAGCCTGCCTGGGAATCATTTCATTTTCTATTTGCAGAATCACAGATGTTGACTTTCGATCTCTTCCTGTCTCCCTTGGGGGCCTCAAATCAGTGATGACAGCTATTTCATTCCTTTTTAATTTTTTTTCTTTTCCCTATAAAGAGAAAAGGTCAGAAAGGACTCAGAAAGGTTTTGAAAATATTGGAAGAGCTACATACTGGCTACTGGAATGCAAAAGAAAAGTTCTAGCCCTTTCCATGGAAAGCTCATGGCAATGACCAGGCAGAGGCTGGGGTGGGCACTCTTTAAGGCAGGAATTTTAACCTTTAGTGTGTCTGTAAATCATTCAGGAGTCTTGTTATTAATACAATGCAAATTCAGATTCAGTAGGTCTAATGCACTCCCAGGCAAGGTCCATGCTGCTGGCTCGGAATCATGCTTAGAGGAATGGGTGCTGAGTTTCTTCCTTGCCTCCACCTTGCCCCAGTCTGAATCCTGCAATCCGTAAATGTTCCCTGCTATCTTCGTGCAGTTGAGTCTTAACAGGCAAGAAGCCAGCCAAGCGACCATCTCTCAGCAGACACTTCAATCAAATTAAAACCCACATTTAGATTTTTATCACTTTTGATCATTTAAACAGAAGAACTTTCAGAGAGAGAGAGAGATATATATAGATAGATTTCCAAAGAAGGGATCACAAGAGGACACTCGGGTGAGGGGCGGGGAGTCCATGGCAGTGGGGGGGTGGGCTTTCTTCTCTCACCCCATTCTATCCCCTTTGGCTTATTTGTTTCTTTTAAATAGCATTTGGCTCAACAATTATGATATTATGCTGCACCTTTTGCCATCCCATGAATGGTCAAGACTCTGCATACCCAGTGAAAATTACCTTTTTCTTTCCATAGCTCCCAATTACCTTTTTTTTTTTTTTGAGTCAGAGTCTCATTCTGTCGCCCAGGCTGTAGTCTAGTCATGTTACCTTGGCTCACTGCAACTTCCCAGGTTCAAGTGATTCTCCTGCCTCAACCTCCTAAGGAGCTGGGACTACAGGCGCGTGCCACCATGTTGGGCTAATTTTTGTACTTTTTAGTAGAGATGGGGTTTTGCCACATTGGCCAGATTGGTCTCAAACTCCTGACCTGAGGTGATCCACCCACCTCAGCCTCCCAAAGTGCTGGGATTATAGGTGTGAGCCACCACGCCCGGCCTCCCACCTCCCAGTTGCTTTTATGAAAATTTGTCTAAAGATTTTGTGCATGTGGATGCAACTTAAAGAAAATGCATTCTATGATAACTCAAACATAATATGATGGATAAATATTGTGTATTAGAAAACAATGTCCATTTTCTAAAATGATTTACTGCATCTTGCCATAAGCAATGAGCCCTTTCTGGGCCTTTAACCATCAAAAAGTGATTATCAGGGATTCAGACCTAATTGGCCTGAGGAGGGACTCAGGCCAATTAATCATTTTTTAAAAGTTCTGAAAATGATTCTAACACACACTCAGGTTTCAATACCACTAGACTAAATGATGTCAAGTTGCTAATTTGAAACCATTCTAATGCCTTGCTATACATTTAAATTCCACACACATTTTTGAATGCTTGTCATATGCCAGTCACTATGTGGGCTCCTGAGATATGAGCAGATCAGTCGCAGCTTCTGCCTTCAGGGTATGCACAGTGTAGCAGGGGAGATTTTAAAAAGCAGAATTAATTTATCTAGAGGCCCCAAAACAGTGAAACAGGGAAATGTTGTCTCTATAAATACAAATAAAAGGAAAGGAGGGAGTGGGGGAACCTGCCCATATCTCCCCCATCATTGCTCTTCCTGTCCCTTCCTCCAGAGGGTACAGAACATGAATTAAACAGGAACACAATGAGTGCAGGGCAGACACTCAGCTCTCAGATTTGAGCTCCAGAGAGAATGGGCAGGGCTGTGAGCAGCTGAGAGATGGAGCCTTCCAGCCTGGGCGATTTCTTAATGCAGGAATGCAAAACCTGGCCCTCAAGTGGCAAAGGCTCAATTGTGAAATAATTTTCAGCAGCTCCTCCACCAAAACTGTCAGCAGGTAGCTAAAGTCAGCTTCCTCCTCCTTGTCTGCACACTCTCCAGCTGCCTGCTTTTTGTACTCTTCCTGCCAGGTGCCCTCAGCTGGTCCCTTCACTTATTTATTTATTTATTTATTTGAGACAAGGTTTCGCTCTGTCACCCAGGCTGGAGTGCAGTGGCATGATCTCGGCTCACTGCAACCTCTGGCTCCCAGGTTCAAGCAATTCTCCTGCCTCAGCCTCCCAAGAAGCTGGGATTACAGGCACCTGCTACCACGCCCGGCTAATTTTTGTATTTTTAGTAGAGATGGGGTTTCGCCATGTTGGCCAGGCTGGTCTCAAACTCCTGACCTCAAGCAACCTGACTGCCTTGGCCTCCCAAAGTGCTGGGATTACAGGTGTAAGCCACCACGCCGGCCCCTTCACTAAGTCTTTATGCTAGCCTGGCTTACCTGCCCCCCAATTACCTTGCAGGTGTCAATCAGCTGGGCAGGACTTCATACTCAGCCTCAGTGGCCAAGAGGGCTATGCAAGAAGACCTGCATGGGGAGATAGGAGCCTGTTTCTCCCAAAGAAACTCCCGTGTTGGGGAATTCATGAATGAGATATTTTAATAAATGCAAAATCATGCAATCCCTGGTCCAAATGAATCCATGGATGAGTAAAGCCAATGAATTTTGGCAGAAAATAGCATATGCCCCAAAACTGCCCCTTCACCTCAATGCTGGGTCTCAGCAGGTGTTGTCAAGTGGAGTTCTCTCCTACAAGGGAGAGGGAACTTGCTCCCAGGCACAGCTGGCCAACGAGGGAATGGGCTGCTTTTTGAGATGCTGAATTTCCCATCAGATGCCTTTTGTAAGGTTTTGGGGTGGGAGTATTTAAGCAATGGAAAGGGTGTTGGCTACTTTCAATGTGCCTTATGAGGAACCTCTTAAAACCACTTTGTGCCTGCCTTTAAGTACCTTTCAATTCCACAGTGCTTTGAAATATGTGAACTGAATTCGGGTCTCCTATAAGCAGAGGAATAATGACAGTGACAACACTGCAAAGCCATAAATATCAACGAATATGAACTGGGAATTCCCTCAGTCCCAGCTCTGTGACACTCTCGAATACATCCTATCCCTTGAAAATTTGTAAAATTATTGTATGTATTTTACAAATAAGGAAAGATGCATAAAGAACCTGAAAGATTTGCCCAATATCCCACAAGATACATGTAGTTCAAGTCCAGGTTTCTTGATTTTTAGTCTGATCTGTTTATAGTATAATATCATAATTTTTATTTTGTCCAGATACAATAAGAGCTGAAAAATCCTCAGAATATGTATCTTCAAGAAAGAAAATGATCTCAAAGAAGAAACGGATTTGGTGGAATTTGATGGCTGGATTATCTGTCAGGGTAAGGCTCATGAGCGGCCAGCAGGGAGCAGAAGCCTGCCATTCTAGCTGTTTACATTGTTTCCCAGAGGTCTGGAAGTCAGTGCAGTAAAACCACCGACAGCAAAGCCTAAGAAAGCAGAAGGGAGCCAGTGAGGACGGCTGCAAAGGCTCGTTTTGGTCAGGATGTATCTGACGGCAGGGTGCACCTGAAGAAGAGGCTTTCCCCAGGAGGATGCCTTCAGGACCTAGAGGCAGCGAGAAAACTCTGTAACATGCACAAGATTTGAATATCAGCAATCCAAGACTCCAGGAGTCAATCTGCTGTTTTCTAGCCCATGACCCTTTCTCTGCATCTGTTACCCTTCTCAATTTACAATACATTGTCATTGTCAAGCTGTGCAAAGGCCTTCTCTTGTTTTATTTCATTTTCCTATCATTTCCAGTTTGTGTTCCCATTCCCCCACATATTGTTCTCTTTTTCCTGTTGGTTTGCAAGAGATCTCTGTATAATCTAGGTGTAAATCCCTTGTTGTTCGCAAATATATTCTCCCAAACTGTCACTCAGCTATCTGTAAATTTCACTAAAAAGAAATATGGCTTGTGCTTTCCCACCCTGAGGTCAAAAAGATATTCCACTTTTCCATCTGGAGTTTAGAATATGATATAAAAACAACTATGATATAAGGTTGAGATATAGCTTTATTTTTCTCCATAGAGTAAGTTAGTTAGATCCCATCACCAAGCCCCCAAATTCATGTTTTTCTTACTGTTTTGGGGTGCTACCTCTATCACAGGTCAAGTTTTCATATTAAAAAATGGTTTTTATATTTTTGAGCTCTTTAGTTTGTTCTGTATGATTTGCTTGTTTCTGTAGCAATACCACACTCCTTTTACTACCATGGCTTTGTAGTAAGGTAAACTCTCTCTTTCTTATTCTCTTTTCTCCTCTCCTCTCCTCTCTTCTCCTCTCCTCTCCTCTCCTTTCCTCTTGTCTCTTCTTCTTCTTCCTCTCTCTCTCTCTTACAATTGACTTAGCTATTTCTGGATCTTATTTATTTTTGAGACGAAGTCTCACTCTGTCAGGCTAGAGTGCGGTGGTACAGTCACAGCTCACTGCGGCCTCAATCTCCCACACTCAAGCAGTCCTCCCACTTCAGCCTCCTGAGTAGCTGGAACTACAGGCATGTGCCACTATGCCCAGCTAATTTTAAAAATTTTTTTTTGTAGAGACAGGGTCTCACTATGTTTCCCAGGCTGGTCTCAAACTCCTTGGCTCAAACAATCCTCCTGCCTTGGCCTCCAAAGTGCTGGAATTACAGGCATGAGCCACTGTACCTGGCCTACTCTGATTCTTAGCATAACCTGAAATATCCATCTACTTTTATGGTCCTTATTTATTTTTCTAGTTTGATTGCTTTAGCTAAACCTCTAGGACTATGCTGATAGCAGGTACCTTTGATAGCAGGGATGAATTGTCCATGTACTGTATTTGCCTTGAATAATTAATAAATGGCCTTCACTGAGTTGAGAAAATACATATTTCTTCCAGTTTTGTGAGCGATTTCTTTAAAATCCAAAGTGTTTAGATTTATCAAATGCTTTATTAACATTTCCTGAGATAAATCATAAAACTTTTCTCCTTTAGTCCATTAATGGTGAAAATTACATTCATTTTTTTTCTCACATTAAACTTTTCTGTATTTTGGAATAAGCTTTACTTGGTTATAGCTTTTTAAATACACCATTGCAGAACTGTATCCACAGTCGCTGCTGTCCCGCCGTGGCAGCTCTCTAATGCCAGCGCCACCTCCAGCTCACCAGCTCCAGCCCATGGAGGAGGGGTAAGTGAGGAAGCCTGGTGCCATGCATGGCTCCTACAGAGCTGACTGCCCACAAAGCACCAGCAAAGCACCCAGGAAGCAACTGCTACAAAAGCCGCCGGCAGGAGGGCACCCTCTCCTGGAGGGGTAGAGAACCTCATGCTTACAGGCCGGCCACTGCGACAATGGACGAACTTGGACGTTTTCAGAAGTTCACTGAGCTTCAGATTTGCAAACTCTCCTTCCAGAATCTGGTGCCAGAAATTGCTCAGAACTTCAAAACAGATCATGCTTCCAGAGCACAGCTATTGGTGTTTTGCAGGAAGTAAGTGAGGCCTATCTGCTTGACCTTTTTGAAGACACCAACTTGTGTGCTAGTGGTGCCAAATGTGTAACAATTATGCCAAAAGATATCCAGCCCGCACTCCAGATAAATGGAGGACGTGCTTAAGAATGATGATGGGAAACATTTCATTCTCAAAAAAAAAAAAAAAAAAAAATCTTCTTTCTGTTATCGGTAGTTCTGACTGTTAGATTTCCCCCTGTCAAGGGACCAAAGGTACCTAAATATATGATTGCATGTGGAAAAATAGGAGAGAAACATCAGGTATTGGCAATTGTCTTAGTCCATTTTGGGCTGCTATTTATAAAGAAAAAAAGGTTTAATTGGCTCACTATTCTGATGGCTGGAAAGTTCAAGATTGGGCATCTGGTAAGGGTGTCCGGCCGCTTCCGTGTATGGTGGAAGGCAGGGGAGCCAGCTTGTGCAGAGATGACAAGGTGAGAGGAAACAAGAGCTTGTGGGGACCTGGCTCTAACAACCAGCTCTGCAGAAACTAATAAGGTGAGAACTCACTCATCCCTACCCCACCCCCATGCCCAGGGAGGGGATTAATCTATACATGAGGCATCTGCCCCCATGATCCAAACACCTCCCACTAAGCGCCGCCTCCTAACATGGCCACACTGGAAATTAAATTTCAACATGGCCGGGCGCGGTGGCTCACGCCTGTAATCCCAGCACTTTGGGAGGCAGAGGCAGGCGGATCACGAGGTCAGGAGATCGAGACCAGCCTGGCTAACACGGTGAAACCCAGTCTCTACTAAAAATACAAAAAATTAGCCAGGCGTGGTGGTGGGCGCCTGTAGTCCCAGCTACTCGGGAGGCTGAGGCAGGAGAATGGCATGAACCCAGGAGGCGGAGGTTGCAGTGAGCCGAGATCCCGCCATTGCACTCCAGCCTGGGCGACAGAGCAAGACTCCATCTCAAAAAAAAAAAAAAAAAGTCAACGTAACATTGGATGGGGACAAACAAGCCATATCCAAACCATAGCAGCAGCTTTTCCATTTTCATGTGAATTTTTAATACAGATGGTGGCACATAAAGCATTCATGCAAGTCAGAATGTTTCCGTGCGTAAGTTTTAGCAGTTCACCTTTATAACAATTAGAAATAAACCAGTTAAATTTTTCTGGAAAATGTCAGCCCTTGAATACTTTTTAGAATAAATAAATGTCTTATTGACTAAATGGTATTTGCAGCATTTTTATCATACAGTAGATTCCACCCATTCACTATACTTTTCTGAGCCCTACATGCAAGTACTTTTTTTTTTTTTTGAGACAGAGTTTTGCTCTTGTTGCCCAGGCTGGAGTGCACTGGCGCGGTCTGCAACTTCCGCCTCCCGGGTTCAAGCAATTCTCCTGTCTCATCCTCCCAAGTAGCTGGGATTACAGGTGTGAGCCACTGCGACTGGCCACAGATACACATTTTTAATGTTGTCTGTCTTCTGTGTAGTTCCTGTATGTTTGTTATTAAAATACATTAGGCTATAAATAAATATGCTATTAGATACCATCAACTTATATTTCATTCTGAATTTAAATATGAAACAGCTTTATAGTTTTATGAGTGTGTGTTTCTGTCATCCTTATCTGACTTTGTAATAAAGGTTAGAGCAGCCTTATAGCAAAGGAGGAACTCATTTCTATTTTCTGGGGTAATTTATATATGTCAAGAGATTATCTTTTTTTTTTTGAGGCAGAGTCTCACTCTGTCACCCAGGCTGGAGTGCAATGGCACAATCTCAGCTCATTGCAACCTCCACCTCCCAGGTTCAAGTGATTCTCCTGCCTCAGCCTCCTGAGTAGCTGGGTTTACAGGCACGGGCCACTACACCTGGCTAATTTTTGTATTTTTAGTAGAGACAGGGTTTCACTATGTTGGCCAGGCTGGTCTTGAACTCCTGACCTTGTGATCCACCCACCTTGGCCTCCCAAAGTGCTGGGATTACAGGCGTGAGCTACCATGCCCGGCCCCATCTTATCCTTAAAACTGGGTGGAGCTTATCTGTAAAACTATCCCAGCCTAGGGCTTTTCAGAAAGGTTTTTGATTATATTGTAATTCTTAATTGAATATTTGACAAAACAGTTTGCTATTTATTCTTGTTCCAGTCTTGGAATTTTATATTTTTTTCAGAATTGTATCAATTTTAGTAGGCCTCCAAATTATAATTCTTCATAATAGCATTAGTCTCAAACTTTTTTCTTTTTTTTTTTTTTTTTTTTTTTTTTTTTTTTTTTG
>NC_045448.1:30214190-30226714 GCF_002776525.5 Piliocolobus tephrosceles
TTTTTTTTTTTTTTTTTTTTTTTTTTTTTTTTTTTTTTGTTGAGACGGAGTCTCGCTCTATCACCCAGGCTGGAGGGCAGTGGCCGGATCTCAGCTCACTGCAAGCTCCGCCTCCCGGGTTCCCGCCATTCTCCTGCCTCAGCCTCCTGAGTAGCTGGGACTACAGGTGCCCGCCACCTCGCCCGGCTAGTTTTTTGTATTTTATTAGTAGAGACGGGGTTTCACTGTGTTAGCCAGGATGGTCTCCATCTCCTGACCTCATGATCCACCCGTCTCGGCCTCCCAAAGTGCTGGGATTACAGGCTTGAGCCACCGCGCCCGGCCTAGTCTCAAACTTTTCATGGCCTGTGGCTTTCAGTATTTAATGCATGGTTTTATCTCCTCTTTTTTTCCTCCACCAGTCTCATCAGAATTTATATATTTTGTTAACCTTTTCAAAAAACCAACTTGGTCAATGTCTTGTTGTTGATATACACTATTTCTCACATTTCTGACCTTATGAATATATTTTCCTTTTTTCCAGATTTCTCTATTGAAAAATTAGCTTCAAGAATGTTTGAAAAGTGATTCAGGAATAAGCCATCTGAAGCCTTATATACCTGATACTATTTTTATTTTACTTTTATTTAAATGATAGTTAGTTGAAGTTCTTTCCCATCAACACTTTAAAATATTACTTTGTTGTCTTCTTCTTCTTTTGTTTTTGTTTTCAGTAGAGACGAGGTCATGCTATGTTCCTCAGGCTGGTCTCAAAGTCCTGGGCTCAAGCAGTCCTCCCGCCTTGGCCTCCCAAAGTGCTGGAATTACAGGCATGAGCCATCACGCCTGGACAATGTCATTGTCTTCTTGTATCCAATTTTCTTATTGAGGTTTTTGTCATTCTAATTCTTTTTCTCTTTTAGTTGATCTAGTTTTTTAATACATGTTTTGAGAATGTTCTGTTTGTCATTAATGTTCTTAGATTTCACTACAGTATATCTAGGTGAGAGTTGCTTTTTGTATTTGTCTTGTTTAACACTTGGCTTATTTTTCAATCTGAAGTTCTGTATTTTCTTTATTTCCGAAAAATTCTCAGTCATTTTACCTCCAAATATAGCCTCCCTTCACTATCTGCTTTCCCCTTCTGGCTCCAAATTGGGCCCTCCTAACCACTACACTAGCCACCTGCTCTGAGAAGGGTCAGCTTTGCTGTCCTTGTCTGTTTGGCTATGGCCTCCCTCTACCACACCGTGAAAGGCAGGGATAGAGTGCTGTTTTGTCTCTGTACTCCTGGGGCATCAGTACCCACTGTGCGCTAAACGAATGAATGAACTAAGAGAATGGAGAAGTGGAGGTGGCCACAGGGCTGGAGTAGGAGGTGCTGTGGAGCCAGGGCGGGGGCCCAGCTTCATGACTGTGCTGTGTCACACCCAGGCCCATGACCTCTACTGGGGCTGCAGCCCCTTAAGGAGATCCCGCCCTGTAGGAGTCTCACTGCTTATAAGTTATATATATTTCCTTTCAATAGGGGCATCTGAAGTCTTTTGGTTTTTTTCTTTTTTTGAGATGGAGTTTCGCTCTTGTTACCCAGGCTGGAGTGCAATGGCATGATCTCTGCTTACCACAACCTACATCTCCCAGGTTCAAGCTATTCTCCGGCTTCAGCCTCCCCAGTAGCTGGGATTACAGGGATATGCCACCACGCCAGGCTAATTTTGTATTTTTAGTAGAGACGGGGTTTCTCCATGTTGGTCAGGCTGGTCTTGAACTCCTGACCTCAGGTGATCCTCCCACCTCGGCCTCCCAAAGTGCTGAGGTTACAGGCGTGAGCCACCGCGCCCGACAATTGAAGTCTTAACCCAAAGCGGGCACCGTTCCCTGGCAACCTGGTGGCAGGGAGGCGGGAGAGGTATGTTCCAAGCCCCTCAAATGGCCCACTTAGGCAGTCATATAGAATCTCAAGAAATACTCCCTAGCTTCCCAGGCACAGACTTTTTCCTGGGTAAGTCTCTCTCTCCTGGATATAGGCTATCAGCTCTCCAGAAACACCCCCTCACTTTCAGTCTCTCTTAATGGTTACTCCCAGCAACCTTTGAACCATTATCAATTCATGCTATTTTCTACCATCTCTTCAATTTCATTTTTCAATAGGTCTGATGTTCTTTCACTATTCCTGCCTTTCTGATCTTCTCTGATAAAAATCTGCCTCTTCTGTAGAAGCTTTATTGGAAGAGTTTTTACACATGAGTTAGGAAATTGGATTAGATTATCTTGGCCACCATCCAACCCTGAATTCATTAATTCTGTGCAATTTACAACACAGTTGAGCTAAACTAGCACCACTGGGAATCACTAATGATTAACTCATCCACCACACCATGGTGCCCTTCTGCTTAATGAGAAGATACAACACTAACCAGCAAGTTCTATTTGTGGCGTTGAGATTAGTGAGCTACTCTGACATTATCTAAGTTGAACATTCAAACTAACCATAATTCCAGTGCACCTTGGGTATCTCAGTAATGATAATCATAGTTAATACGTATGAGACACCTACAATGTGTCAGGCACTGTCCCAAGTACTTTACATACTTTTTTTTTTTGAGACAGAGTCTCACACTGTCACCTGGGCCGGAGTACAGTGGCACGATCTCGGCTCACTGCAACTTGTGCCTCCTGGGTTCAAGCAATTCTCCTGCCCCAGCCTCCTGAGTAGCTGGGATTACAGGCGTGCCCCCCCTCCCCCACCACCATGTCAGACTAATTTTTTGAATTTTTAGTAGAGACGGGGTTTCACCATGTTGGTCAGGCTGGTCTCGAACTCCAGACCTCGTGATTCGCCTTCCTCAGTCTCCCAAAGTGCTGGGATTACAGGCATGAGCCACTGTGCCCAGACAGTACTTTACATACTTTGGCTCATTTATTTTTCACAGTTACCCAATGAGAGAATTAACATTTTCATCCCTGCATTATAGAAGGGAAAACTGAGGCATGCTGAGGTTATATAATTTACCCAAGATCAGAGTTGGTAAACGATAGAGCTGGAATTCAAACCGAGCAGGCTGGGCTGTTAACCACTGCACATACTACATCCTGAAGCTCAGAGAGATTATTGTGCACCCCCCATGTGGAATTATGCCTTCCTATCTCCTCACAGGAGGCTGCCAGAACTCCCTTCCCCTCCTATTATTATGACGTGTGTCTGGGCTTTACCTTTTGCACATCTGAAAAGAGTTAGAAGAATTAGGAGACTTTTGAAAGAGATGGATGGTATTGTAAGGAAAGATACTGAAGCCAAAACAAGAAATAGAAAGGAAGTCATGTTTGGGTCAAAGTAAGAAGAGTTAGAGAGGAAAGAAGAGGAAAAAGTTTGGGATCTTCTGGAGGGCTTGGAAATCCTAAGCACACGCCAGATAAAAGGAAACAAATAAAAAGGAAGATGTAAACTCATAAAGATGTCAATTCTTCCCAAATCAATTATAGAATTTGAATTTCAACTGAAGTCCAACACAACCTTTTTTTTTTTTTGGTTGTGTTTGGATTGTGTTTGGTTTTGTTTTGAACTAGATAATCTGATCTCAAAATTCCCTTGGAAGAGCAAAGGGCCAAGAATAACTGAGAAACAATTTTGAAAAAGTACAAGGTGGAAGAACTTGCCCTACCAGATATCAAGATCTATTATCAAAATATTTAGTAAAGAAGACAATATAGTCTGGGCACAGGGATAAGTAAGGGAGCAGAATAGAGGGCCCAGTCACTGGCCTGCCCATGTTTGGAAACAAGACAGGGCAGAGATGATGTTACACGCCAGTGGGGAAAGCGTGTTCTATCTGATAAATGAGTGCTAGGAGCAACTTTTATCCATATGGAAAATACAAAAGTAGATTTCTACATCGGATCAGTCCTGGGTGAATTAAAGAACTTAAAAAAAAGCACAACTTTAAAACAGAAGATGAAGAGATAGAAAAATTCTTTGTGACTTTAAGATGAAGAGTTCATTTAAAAACACTGCAAATAAAAACTTGTGGTTCGTTTAATTTTAAAAGTGGTAATGTTGACTAGTACATTAAAATTCACTTTTGTACAACAAAGGCCATGAGAACAAAGTGAAGAACAAGCCATAGGCTGGAAGATAATATTTGCAATGAATACAATATGTAAAGCAATCTCTCAAATTATTAAGAAAAAGACAACATATGGGGGAAAATGGGCAAAACTATCAATTCACAGAAGAACTCCAGAAGGTCAATAAAAATATAAAAAGATGCTTACTCTCACTATTAAAGGAATACAAATCCAAACACCAATGAGATATCATTCACACCCACCAGATAGCAAAAGTATATGTCAATGCCAAGTGTTGGGAAAGATGTTAAATCACGGAGTCTCATTCACTGCTAGTGGAACTGTAAGTTGATCCAAGTACTCCAGAGAGCAATTTGGCAACAACTAATACAGCTGAAGATGATCATGTCCAGAAATTCCACTCCTAGGCATATAGTCAAGAAGACATGTATTAAGATGTTCACTGCAGTGCTGGAAACAACTTAAATGTCCATCAACAAGAGAATAGATAATTAAATTGTATTCTAGTTATACAATGGAATACAACACAGTATGTGTCAGCATAGATACAAATCTCACAATTGTAATGCTAAAGGGGAAATGAACATTGCAGAAGATAATGATACTATAGATATGATTATACACTATATAAAGTTTAAAAGGCTGCATAATAATACTTTGCAATGTTTGTGATACATAAAAAATGTAGTAAAAATAGTAAAAGTATAAAAACATGCATGAAGATGATTAACACTGATCTCAAAACAGTGCTTAGCTCTGGGAAATGAGGGAAGAAAATGGGATGAGGGAGGTATACAGAGAAACTCAATTGTTTCGCTGGTATTTACTTTCTTCGAAGTAAAAAGACATGAAGCAAATAAGGCAATGTGTTAATATTTGCTGAAGCCGATGTGGCCATCATTCGTGCTACCCACCAAATACTTCTGGCTCTCGGCCTACCAGGCCCATCGTAGGATTCCATTTCCCCACCCACTTTGAATAAGGAGCAGCCTAGAGATTTGCCTTGGCCAATGAAATGTGACTGGAATTGACTTATGTTTCTGGCCTCCCGAGCCAGTGCACAAAAACTTTGGCAAACATGGCAGCCCAGAGACAAAGCTTCTGTCCTCCCCAGTCCCTGAGCGAGCATGACACCCTCAGGCAACCCTAGAAGGATGGGAGGATGAGTGGGAGACGAGTACTGTCAGCCACTGAGGTTTGGGGGTTGTTTGTTACTCCAAGTCTACCCTAGAGAATAGAGCTGGAAAACGGGTCCACTCCTATTCACTGGATCAGTCTCTGATTTTATCTACATGTTGAAATATTACCAAAAAATTTTGTAATACTTTTAAATTGGACTGGGTTTCTAGTTCTTCGTTCACAAAAATTCTCTGTACTGGCCTGTGCAAGGCCCCTCTCTTAATTTATTAACTTTTGTGTTTTCAAAAAGTACCTCTGACTTGGGATGGAAGCAATGTGGAACTGTAGGAGCCTCTTGGTAAGAAGGATGAATGGCGGAAATCATTGATTAAGCCCAGATTTCTGGGTGAGCCCAGATTTCCTCCAGAGCTGTCTGCTACCATTTCCCATCAATTCGGGGAGCCAGAAACCCAATGAGAAAATCTTAGCTTTTCTCCAGAGAAATGTAAGCAAGAATTTTGATGAATGCAACTGTCGTTGATTCTTTGTATGGCTTTTGGAAGGATCATTTCACCCTTTGTTCCCAATTCTCTGCAGTTCACCTCTGGGAGAAATGTCAAGAAAACTTTCCCACACCTCACAGCTTCCAGGTTCCTTTTTAGTGCTGCCTGCAAGGCCCACAGGGAATAAAAGCCCCAGCAGAAGGAGGAGGAGGGGCAGCATGGTGGGAGAAGGAAGAGAAACTCCGTTCTTTGCCAGTTGTGCTCTGTACTGTGCAGACACACAGGCAGCGCCTGGAAGTCACCGAGAAATGCAATGCCTTTGAGAAGTTCTGTGGAAAGAATGACATCATGACCAATCACTCCCCCACCCCACCTTTTTTCCAGTGGGAGTGAGAAATAAATAGACTGACACATTTTCCAGTCAGGGAGCCATTCTGGACAGCACGTTTACCTTGGCACAGGAGCTCAGGTGGGGCTGTGAGAAACCTTATCTGTGCTTGCCTGGTAAACAAGGAGCCTGCAATCTCCCAGGAGTCTTGGCCACTGAGCAGGTGACCGCAGGAGGCAGGTGAGCAGAGCAGGTGAGCAAGGTGAGCCCCGGGCCCAGGAGCACGCTGTGTTAGGTAAATATTGCCCTAACTTGATTGATGGACTCATTAACTGTCTGTTTGTTGCCAAGGGAAATGCCATCACCACCAAATTCAAAGGTAAAATTCCTGTCCCTTAAATCTAGGGTTCTCAAACTGTCATGTGTTACTAGGTCACCCAGGAAATGCCATTTAAATACAGGTTCTGATTCAGCAGGTTGGGATGGCTGAGAAAATTGCCTTTCTAACAAGCGGCTGGTGATGCCGGGGTGCTGGTCTGTGGACCACTCTCTGAATCTGCAAAGTCTTAATGCTCAGATGATGGTATGCATTTTACACAGTCAAAATAGTTACTGATTAAGGAGCACTGATGCAGGTTGCAGGTGCTGTACCAGATGTTTGCTATCATCTAACTCTTCACACCAACTCTGCAAGGTGGGTGTTATTATCCCCGCCCCGCCCCCACCCTTTGGCTGGCAAGGAAATTGAAGCTAAGAGAGGTTAATTCATGCATTATATGTGTAATTTCTGAAAGATTTCCTTGCTACCTTCCCTCCTTTCACAGTGATCTGACATAACCCAAAGACAAAAGATAATAAATGCCTGTGGTAGAGACAGGCGTTGTCTGCTGGTGGTGATCGGCCCTCTTGGCACTTGGAAATGAGTAATTTCGTCTGTACATTGTCAGGGCCAAGCTCAGGAATTCAGAAATCCTGGTTATCAACGTTTGGCCTAGGAGGTCCTCTCTTCAAAAGAGAGTTCCTCCAAAAGGGGGACAAGACTGGTTTTCAGATCCCTTTGGTGCTGGTGTGTTCACCCCTAGGACATGCAGTTGGAGAAAGTTATTAACACCAGGAGGAGTTGCTTTGATGTGTCAGCTTGGAAAGAATGCCTCGTAAAGGCCATTCAGAACTCCAGGAGAACAACAAAAACAAAAAAGCCCCAGCTCCTGGAAACATCAAAGTGAAGGCAATTATAACCAGACTGACCCACCTGGAGGTATTTAAATACCTTGAAGAACTGTGGTGTGTCCTTGCAAAACCCAGGCAGCTTCCATGTAGAAACTTGAGTCATGTCTGGATCACAAGGAGTGAGGCGGCCTGACTGGCTGACCCTGGCCACTCATTATCATCAGGAAAACGTGAGGACAATGTGATACTCTCCCTCCAGGCCCTTGGAAGACCTGAATTTTGGTGACCACTCAACAAGTCAGGCTGCTCCAGGGCCCCATTAACATTGCAACCTCATTCCTGGTGGTGCCAAGATGCAGCCATGATTTGTGGCTGCATGATTTGTATTGCCATGATTTGTATTGCAGCATGGGGAGGCCAGATTGGGGCCCTCCTGGAAGTCCACGGCAACTCCATCCCTGGGAAGTTGTTGCACAGAAGAAAATACAGCACCAAGTCCCAAGACAAACTGAAGGCCTCCAAAGAAGACATATGTAATTTTGTTCTTTACATTTTACATCTTCGCAGAAAGTATTCAAGTTTACAAAAACCACATAAAATAGAACAAAGGTTAAAAAATAGAATATAGAGGGAAAGGAAAAAAAATAGATAACAGAGGATAAAGTCCAGTGTGGCTACTATCTTATTGCTGTAAGCTCCTGTACACTTTCAAATCCAGCACTGACTTCCCAACCCACAAAGCAAAAGTTCAAGAAATGCACGTGTAGCACTGCACCCGTGATAAGAAAAACCAGGCAGCTGCTGCAGAGAAGCACATCTACTCCCAATGCTGAGGCTCCCCATGGGGCCTCATGAGAAAGAATTGGAAGACGCAGTGGAAGGCCACCGAGAACATCCCCAACAACAGCCCTACCTTACACCATAGGGAGTTTCCTGGGCTGGAGTTTCCTGAGATGGTTCCTGTGACATCCCAGTGCAGGCTACTGGCCATGCCAATGCCTCGTCCAGCGAGAACAATTACGGGAGACTCCAGAATGACCTCTGCTGAGCTGGCTTACTCCTAGGACAAAATTCAGAGGAAAGAAACTGCTTTGGGAATCTGAGGGGCCCTGCCTATCTGGGAATCTGAATTCAGGCTTCTCCCCAGGTCTTGTGCCAGCTTTGCTCTTTGCTTTGGGAGGGAGTCCTTAGGGTTTCCAGCAAAGCTGCAGTCATTGAAGACAGAGGCACAGCACATAGCCCATGCACAGGCCAGGCCCATGGTCTTCCCATCGCAACCTCTGGCCACAGAGTAGTCTGCTGTCAAGCGAGGCCGAGGAGAAAGAGGGACTAAGTGCTGGTCCTGGGTTCACCAGTCACTGACTGTGGGAACTTGGGAAAGACAGCTCCTCTCTGTGGGCCTTAGTTCTGTCGTCTGTGAAGTGGAGCAGATGAGCTACTATCTGATCTGTCCTTTTCCTGAGGATCCTCCTGGTTGCAGAGCTCTTCAGTGCATGGCAAGCTGAAGACAGGCAATGAAGCAGGGCTGGAAGTGTTGGGGTCTGTGGAAGACATGAAATGTGTCACCCAGATCCCCCTTCTACGGAGGGCCTGCTGCCCAGCTGCGGGTGTGGAACCAGCAGCCTGCCTCCAGCTGTTTGTTCCTTCAAAGTCTGCCACAGCTGCAGAGAGCTGCCTCCCCTAAGATCATGCCCTCCCAGGATAGCCCATGCTGTGGATTGAGTGCAGCAGGGGAATAAAGGCCCAGCCACTTTGTCCCTGTGCAGATCACTCTGAGAGGTAATATTAGCTCCAAAACGCCTCACGGAATTGGCCAAGATTTGTTGAGCCTGCATTTCAGTTAGACTTCTTTTTCTTTTTCTTTCTTTTCTTTCTTTCTTTCTTTCTTTCTTTCTTTCTTTCTTTCTTTCTTTCTTTCTTTCTTTCTTTCTTTCTTTCTTTTATTATACTTTATGTTCTAGGGTACATATGCATAACTTGCAGGTTTGTTACATATGTATACATGTGCCATGTTGGTGTACTGCACCCATTAACTCGTCATTTACATTAGGTATATCTCCTAATGCTATTCCTCCCTTCATCCCACGACAGGCCCCAGTGTGTGATGTTCCCCTTCCTGTGTCCAGGTGTTCTCATTGTTCAATTCCCACCTATGAGTGAGAACATGTGGTGTTTGGTTTTCTGTTCTTGTGACAGTTTGCTGAGAATGATGGTTTCCAGCTGCATCCATGTCCCTACAAAGGACATGAACTCATCCTTTTTCATGGCTGCATAGTATTCCATGGTGTATATGTACCACATTTTCTTAATTCAGTCTATCATTGATGGACATTTGGGTTGGCTCCAAGTCTTTGCTATTGTGAATAGTGCTGCAATAAACAAACATGTACATGTGTCTTTATAGGAGCATGATTTATAATCCTTTGGGTATATACCCAGTAACGGTATGGCTGGGTCAAATGGTATTTCTAGTTCTAGATCCTTCAGGAATCGCCACACTGTCTTCCACAATGGTTGAACTAGTTTACAGTCCCACCAACAGTGTAAAAGTGTTCCTATTTCTCCACAGCCTCTCCAGCAGCTGTTGTTTCCTGACTTTTTAATGATCGCCATCCTAACTAGTGTAAGATGGTATCTCATTGTGGTTTTGATTTGCATTTCTCTGATGGTGAGTGATGAGCATTTTTTCATGTGTCTGTTGGCTGCATAAATGTCTTCTTTAGAGAAGTGTCTCTTCATCTTTGCCCACTTTTTGATGGGATTATTTGATTTTTTCTTGTAAATTTGATTGAGTTCTTTGTAGGTTCTGGATATTAGCCCTTTGTCAGATGAGTAGATTGCAAAAATTTTCTCCCATTCTGTAGGTTGCCTGTTCACTCTGTGGTAGTTTCTTTTGCTGTGCAAAAGCTCTTTAGTTTAATTAGATCCCATTTGTCAATTTTGGCTTTTGTTGCCATTGCTTTTGGTGTTTTAGACATGAAGTCCTTGCCCATGCCTATGTCCTGAATGGTACTGCCTAGATTTTCTTTTAGAGTTTTTATTCTACCCAAGCCAGCTTGTTCCTTCTTCTTTGCATAGGTGTTGGTCCCAAAACCTGTCTTGGCATCTGCTTCTGAAGAACCCAATCTGCAACAGAAGCCAAGCACCCAAGCACAAAGACTTGCCTGGCCTATGATCTTTGGAACAAACACCTGAGCCACCGTGGACCCAAGAGCTAGAGAAACAACCAGCATGGATGGTCTGCCAGCACCGCTGGCCACAGCTGCTACTCAGTGGCCGTTCATCACATGGGAAAGGGACATGACCCTCTTCTCCCCAAACCAGCCCCCTCTTGACTTTGTTTTTCCAGCAGATGATGCCAGTTTTCCAGTCACCCAAGCTCAAGATCTCCAAGCCTTTCCCAAGTTCCTTTCCCTTCTGCTCCTACATCTGAACAGTTGCTAAGTTTTGAAACTCTACCTTTGCATACACCACCTCCCTCATGGGCTACTGCAGCAACCCCACGAGGACCCCTCCCTCCTTACTATAAGATGCTCACCCCTGGTGCAGGTCCTGTCACTGTGATTCCTGCTGGTGCTCCCCGCCATATGGGTCACTGCTCTGTGGAAGGAAGGAATGACAAATTGGAGTCACACCTGTTTCCCCGAAGTCATTGGGAGGTGTTTGTTGCTGCTTGTTAGAAATACCCAAACACAAACAAAAGGTGGTAAAACAATGTGAATTGGATGAGAACTTTCTGCTTCTGTTTGGATTGAGGTCAGTGTTATTTCCTTAGCGTAGACCCAGAAAACAGAGCACTTGTTCAACTGAGGAGATGCCGCTGGCACGTAAGTGAATGTGCTTGTATGGACATGTGGAGGTCTCAAGAACAAAAGAAGAGCTGGGCAACTTGCTGGCACTTGATACTCAGGTGTTTCTTAATGTTCCTGTTGAACAAATAGCTGTAAAATGCTGAAGGAAATGCCTGCTTCCCTATGTACAGAGGGCAAGCTGCGAAGGTGGGGCACCATACATTCTAGTCGAAAGAGGACTAGTATAACCTCCCCATTAGGCCACACAAATGCCACAGCTGTGTACATGTAGCCAAGGTGTCAGCAAGGTGTCAACAAACACTCTAAAATGTGCTGGAAAGAGGGAGGGATGGAATATCAACCATTCTACTTGGCATCATTCTCTGCTAAGAGAACAGGCTTGGCCTCTCAGAAACCAAGAGAGGGCTTTGCTGCCTTTGCTATGTTTTCCTGTTAACCAGCAACAACACAAAATCATTAATTTGGGTTTCCCTTTCCCTTCTTTTTACTGTTCTTCAAGTAGGCCCAATAGAGGATAATTTACTACTGCACTTTTCTGTCAAGGAAGCTGAATGCTTGTCATGGTTGCACAATACTTACTGCGCCATAAGCGGAGGGCAGGAAATATCAGGTCCATTTTACAGAGAAGCAAACTGAGCCCCAGTAAGTGAAAGGAACTGGTGATTCTCTTATTAAGAATGCCTGGCTACCTCATATCTGGTGTGTAATCTATTTACTTTCTTCTTTTTAAATGGAGAAATTACTAAGCATCGTGGAGGATTAGGGTCCTGGAGAGGAAGGCAATAACATGAGGATAACGTTGGTGAGTGGGTGTGAAGGTGCCCTCTCTAGGGTGGAAGTGGAAGCTGAGTGGGTCAACGCTTTTATTGGTACAACCTGCAACTATCCCAGATGAAATAATCAGGTGGCATCATTCCCACCTGTTTGTCATTGGTAGCCCCCCCGCCCCCCGCCGCCCCTCACCCCCGGGAAGACTCAAACACACAGAACATTCTAGTTTTTTGCAGTAATAATATCATGGGCATTAAAGAAGAAGATTAGAAAACAGCTTCAGGTGCATCACCTTCTGTCTTTCTTGTGTTCCTTTCTAAGAGGAGGCCTGGACGAGAATGAACAAGAAAGCCACGCACTCACTCAGGAAAGTGCAAGCCAAGGCTCCTACCTGGCTGTGCCTCTGAAATCACCCATCCAGGGCCCTTGGTGAGGCTGGGAGGTGTGGGTGGCCAGTTGCCCCACCATCTGCAGCACTTGGGGGCAGTAGGGCCACCGGCTCTGCCTGAGGCCCAAATGTGCCACACTGGCTGCTCACTGGGCTCTGAAACCCTGCATGTAAACCACCCCTGCAGCCTCAGCAAGCATGTGGAAAGGTGTTTCTGCTGTCATGACTTGTCCTGGCTTTTGCTGAGACTCATACAGGACTTACACCCCTGGGCAGGGGTGCTGAGTGCCCAGGGTCTCTCTGGTCTAAAGCTCTGTCCCTAGGAAGGAAGGAAGGAAGGAAGGAAGGAAGGAAGGAAGGAAGGAAGG
>NC_045448.1:30226724-30250335 GCF_002776525.5 Piliocolobus tephrosceles
GAAGGAAGGAAGGAAGGAAGGAAGGAAGGAAGGAAGGAAGGAAGGAAATGGTATGCCCAGATCTTTTTTTCCTCTTCCATAGATCAGTGGAGTTAAACCGCTAAAAGTGCTATGATCACATTAGATCTAGGGACAATAACTCCAATCAGATCCCTCCAGAAGAACTGTGACGGACAAGGAAAGTCACCTCATAGTGTGCCCACTGGATGCACCCACCCCAGCCCTTCCAGGTGGTTCCCCCTTTCTCTCTCTCATCATGACATGGTTTCCCCTCAGGCTTCTACCATCAACCATCAATCTGCCTCCAGGACCAGAGACTTTCCTGTTACCACTTACCCTGTCTGCAGTGGCACCGTGAAACTGAGGCCTTTGAGGTGCTGCCTGCATGTCATTCTCACAATAGTGTGAATTCATTTGTCAGATCAAGTTCTCTTGCCTGGCAGCTGCCTGGGCTTAGAGAGCTGCAGGATGGAAGTTTCAGTGGAAAAGAAAAGAGTGGTTTTGGGGCTTTGGAGGCTGTTATGAAGGGAGTGTGGGGCTTCCTGAGTTCAGTGGGTGCCTGGGGCCCACTGAAGAGAAGTGTGAAACAAGAGGGGTTAGAAAGGGGAAGTCTCAAAAGACAAATTTCACATACATGAAATTTGACCTACTTAACACTTCTGCTGAGGCCCCACCTGGCTAGAAGAGAAATGCTGATATTAGCTCAAATAACATAGAGGTGAGGCAACCTGGATTGATTTGGCTAATGGAAGTAACAGACTTTTCTTTCTGCTAGAAATTGTGTGCACAGTCCCTTCCGCAGAGCATGAGGCCTTTTCCTCACAAAGAGTTATTCCCTTCAGCATGTAGACTTGGAGTCACGGGAGTGCCTCTCCCAAGGTCTAGAATAGATACTGCTGCTGCCCACCCCTAGTTCCTGGGACGCACCTGGCCCTTTCTGACCCCTACACCTTGGCCAATGGTGTTCTGCTGGCAGGACTGCCCTTCTCTAGCTTCTCCCCATCCTTTGAGTCCAGCTCAGTTGCCATCCCTTCCCTTTAGCTATTCCTGCTACCATTCTTTCAACAGATATTCCCTGAGTGCCTGCTAGATGCCAGGAACTCTTCCAGTGGTGGTGACACAGTAATACGCAAAACAGACCCACGCCTTGCCCTCGAGAGCTTCTCTTCTGTCAGTCAGCACCCCTCTCCCAGTCCCTTTGCCCAGGAACGAACTGATCATATCCTCTCCCATGCTCAAGTGAGTCTACTGCAGCAGTTATTGAATGGTATTAGAGAGAGTGGCATCTTGGTTCCCTGGTTCCCCAGTGCCTGATGCCTTGCCAAGCACCAGAGGCAGTCTCTCATTTCTTTAAAAAGGAAACTCAGGGGTAGCAATTTGCATAGGAAGGGCAGAGGCTAGGGGACTTAACCTCAAAATGCACTTGCTAGCATGTGTGACAGTTCTACTTAGTTCTGTGATTTTTTTTTTTTTTTTTTTTTTTTTTTTTTTTTGGCCCAGTCTTGCTCCACTGTCCAGGCTGGAGGGTAATGGTGCGATCTCAGCTCACTGCAACCTCTGCCTCCTGGGTTCAAGCGATTCTCCCTGCCTCAGCCTCCCAGAATAGCTGGGATTACAGGCACCCACCACCATGCCTGGCTAAGTTTTGTATTTTTAGTAGAGACAGGGTTTCGCCATGTTGGCCAGGCTGATCTCGAACTCCTGACCTCAGGTGATCCGCCCACCTCCGCCTCCCAATGTGCTGGGATTACAGGCGTGAGCCACCGTGCCCGGCCTTAGTTTTGTGATTCTTTGAGGGGATCACTAATGCAGTTTAGGGAATTTGTCTCACAGCTACAGTGACCTCGCAGGCATGCTACCATCACACAGACTGGTTATCTGGGATAGTTACGGGGAGTTGTGGAGACAGAAGAAAACTAAAGGTCTCCTAAGCTGATTCCTTGGAAATGCCAGCACCTGTCTGGCGCACAGTGGGTACTAATGCCTGTTAGAATTGTGGTTGAGAGGGCAGGAGGGTGTAACATGGATCCAGCTATCTGATCCTGAGGCTGGGTGCCATGTGGGTGTGAAGTACACCAGGGGCTCCAGCCAGCAAGTGCTAGCTCGGGTTACAGTTAGGGAGCTGGCAGAGTGTTCAGGCTGCTCTCCGGTGCATAACACTCAGCTCGCTCCTCCAAGAAGAGCAACAACACAGCTGCCCCTGGAGGAAGTTAGCAGCATCCTGTGTACTTGAAAAGAAAACCGAAAGTATTTCTCTTCACAAGAAACTATTGTGTTTCCCTCTTTTTTCATAATCCTCCCCCATTCCCCACCACCCCAGGTATGATGGAGTTTCTCTGGTCCAGAGTTGTGGGTAAAATAGCAGGAGACGTGGACAAAGTGGTATGAAAGGAGTTTGTGCTGGGCTGTGGTCCGTGTTGTTTGTCTAACTCAGGGAAGGTATCAGCCTATACCCCAAGGAGGACTCTGCTATACGATCTGCATCCTGGTGATAGTAACCTCTCTTTTCTGGCTGTTGAAGTGCATTCCTGTGCGGATATGGAAAGAGAGAAAGCAAGATACAGCCAGGGCTAGGACAGGAATGTGAGTATTTCCTTAATTGGACATGAGAGCCTTGAACTGATTCCAGTTGGAGTGTTTTCTTTTAGGGCCTGGACCCTAAAGATTTCATACAGTTTTCTTTGTCAGAAAAATCCCTTTGGTTCAAAGGCCCCTTGATAGAAATAAAGAAAAAGCCAGGACTGAATTTCTTTGATATTTGGGAAGGCAAGAGTTTATGAGCTGCCAGATCTCAGGCTTCTTTCGGGGGCAATGAAAGGATTCTGAACTGAAAGATGAAGGCACCTCCTGCGCTGCCACATGGGAAGAGGGGCCACTGGCTTTAGGGTGGGCTGCAGAGCCCCGATGGTAAGGACATAAAGCACTTTTTTCTTGACGCTTTATAGAAGCAACTTATCTCAGCCCTACTAGACCCTGAGGCCTAAAAGAGAGACTTTTATTGCCTGCTTTTATTGCTTTCCATGTCTCAGACCCAGAGAGGTCAACCCACTTGCCTGAGGACTCACAGCAAAGTAAGTCAAAAGGCTGGAGGATTTTGTCTGGTAGGTTCGGGTTGCTTTGTGTTGTTGACTGCTAACTCACTGATGACCAAAATAGGAGGTTCACACTCTCGGGCCTCCTTCATTCTCTGTGTGGCCAGTACCCAGCTAGGTACTTCCTGGGAGGCACCAAAGACAGAGGAACTCATGACGGTGAGAGAAGATGCTTGGACTCTGCGACTGCAAGAGTGGCCACCAGGTACAGCATCACTACTTGCCTCTAAAGTCTGCTTCCTAAAAGCTAGACATGTCAATCAAGGGACTCCAGGAGGAAAATGGGGCAGTTTGTGATGGCAATGAGTAAAAAACTGAAGCCGATGAAATCAGCTCTGCTAAACCCCCTCTTTTTCTCAAACACCTTAAAAACAAGCCCTACGTCTGCTCAGTGCTTTCCAATTTACCAAGTGTTTTCATAACATTATCTCATTTCATTCTCACTTCAACCCACACACATTCTTGCCTTTTAGATTTCTTATGTACGCAAATGAGTTTCACCGAAAAATTGGCTAGAAACTTCCCTTCTCCTACTCACTTTTTTTTTTTAACCCCAAGCTTCTTTAAGAAGCTCCCAGATTCCCAGGGTGAGAAAGTTGTTTATCCTGCCAGCCCTGCCCTCCTGGATGGATCCCAGTGGCCCGGGTCTTTGCTATTGGAACCAGCGGTTTTGTATTCAGTTCATAGTGTAGCTGTGAAAACAAACAAAACCACAGAGGCATGGTAAGTGTGGTATGGTGGGGAAAACATCAGCTTTGGAAACAGCAAGTCTCAGAGTCACATTTTGGGTTTTTTATTATTATTATTTTTTAGATGGAATCTCACTCTGTCCCCCAGGCTGGAATGTAGTGGCGCGATCTCTGCTCACTGCAACCTCTGTCTCCTGGGTTCAAGCGATTCTTCTGCCTCTCAGCCTCCCAAGTAGTTGGGATTACAGGCACCCACCATGACGCCTGGCTAATTTCTGTATTTTCAGTAGAGGTGGCATTTTACCATGTTGGCCAGGCTGGTCTCGAACTCCTGACCTCAAGTGATCTGCCCACCTAGGCCTCCCAAAGTGCTGGGATTACAGGCATGAGCCACCACACCCTGCCCAGAGTCACATTTTGGTTCAGCCATTTGAGAGCCATGTGGCCATGGCCAAAGTAGTTAAATTCTCAGAGCTTCTGTTGCTTCGCCTGTGAAGTGGGGGCAATAGTGCCTCTAAGATTGTTGTGAGGCACAGGTGTAGTAAGAAATACCAGTGTACCTCAGCACGTGTTGCCCCTTCTCTTCTCCTATTTTCCTCCCCAAGGTCAAATAGCTACTTCGTAAAGTCCTTTATTAGTAACCAAAATACCAGCTTCACCACCATCAGGCAAAATAAATGCAATACTGTCTTTTTGCAACCCAGAGGGAGATGAGAAGTGGGAATGTTTTGCTTAATGATCTTTTTCTTTGAGACAGAGTCTTGCTCTGTTGCCCAGGCTGGAGTGCAGTGGTGCGATCATGACTCTCTACAACCTCCACCTCCTGGGGCTCAAGCGATCCTCCCACCTCAGCCTCCTGAGAAGCTTGGACTACAAGTGTGCGCTGTGACGCCTGGCTAATTTTTTAGTTTTTGTAGAGACAGGATTTCACCATGTTGCCCAGGCTGGTCTCAAACTCCTGAGCTCAAGCAATCCTTCTGCCTCAGCCCTCCGAAGTGCTGGGATTACAGGTATGAGCCACCGCACCCAGCTGCTAAATGAATTTAGATGGAGACTTTTTTTTTAACTAGATGAATGAACTTGCTACCTGTCCTGCATACACAGCATCCTTGCAGCTGAGGTGACTCTAATAAGATCTTAAGTTCATTGCCTTTATTCTTTTTTTTTAATTTGTATTTTAGGTAGGTAAGAGAAGGTGCTGGCAAAATGGATGTATGTAATGTCAGAAAGCAAGGCAATTCTGATTACACCTGGATTTCTATTGAAGCAAAATTGCAATTCAACTCTTTAGTCTCCAAAGACAAAGACAGGAGAAGGGAAGGAATGCAGAGGGCTCTGATTGGGTAATTAGTTCACTGATCTGCATCTAGTAGATGTTTAGTAAATGCTGGTGATGGACAGTGGCGGTTTACAGAGTCCATTGTGTTTGACCTTTGCTGCTGACTTCTTGGCAAATGCAGTGCAAGATGCGGTGTTCAAGTGGAAAGAACATCTGACCAGCAGTCTGAAGACTGCATTAGGTTCCATCTATACCACTTAATAGCCTGGCGACCTTGGACATGCCATTTAATCTCTTAGGTGTCTTCTCACCTGTAAAATGAGGAGACTGGGACAAGGTGATTTGAAAGGTCTCCTTCAGCTCTAAGGTTCTGGGGCTGTAAGTAACTTCATTCGTTTGTGTTTCTGTTTCTTCATTTATTCAAAGGCAGTAGGGACAGAAACCTATCTCATAGGGTATTCGGAAGAAATGGTCAGTGTGCATGTTGAAATACTCTGTATCTTTAGAGATATGAAGGAAAGACAGTCAGCCAGAGCTATGTTAGCAGAAGGGGAAGCTGAGTATGCCTACAACCTCTGACTTCCAGGCCCAGCTCAACGTCTTTCTGTGTGTGATCTTTGGCAAGCCTCCTAATTTATTTTGGCCTCAGTTTACATATCTGTGAACTGAGGACCGTAAGTTGTGCTATGTTAACTTTATCACATTCTTTTGAAAGCCAAGACCATGAAATGCTTCAAAAACAACAACAACAACAGAAAAACATGCAAGGCATCATATAGACTAGAATAATTGAGAAACGGCATGCTAGTCATGGTTGCATCAAAGCTTAGCACCATGCATCCCATATTTTCTTTTTTTTTTTTTTTTGAGATGGAGTCTCACTTTTGTCGCCCAGGCTGGAGTGCACAATTTTAGCTCACTGCAACCTCTGCCTCCCAGGTTCAAGCGATTCTCCTGCCTCAGATTCCCAAGTAGCTGGGATTATAGGCACCCGCCACCATGCCCAGCTAATTTTTGTATTTTTAGTAGAGACGGGGTTTCACCATGTTGGCCAGGTTGGTCTCCAACTCCTGACCTCAGGTGATCCACCTGCCTCGGCCTCCCAAAGTGCTGGGATTACCAGGTGTGAGCCACCGTGCCCAGCCGCCTGCCATATTTTCAAATGAATGATGTGTCACTGTGATTCCAGAGGAGAAACAGAAAATGTAGACTTGGGATCACAACCCCAGGCTTATTTTCTACTTTAACTTACTGACAGAGATGAACTTTAGCTAAAATGGGCATTAATAAGTTTCCCAAAGCGTAGGCCTCAGGTAATTCCCTCAATGCACTCCAATATAGAGGATTTTTCCAGAGGCCACATAACAGCTGGTGGAGGCCTTACTCCCCACCCTCTTCTCCAAAATAAGGCCATTTCAACATTTAGATATTTGGGAAAATGGGGAGGGGGGGAAATAGCTTTCCGAGTTTTGAAAGCTTCACATGGCAATAATCATAAACACGTAAAGTATGTCTGTTTTGTGTAAAAATGCCGCGACAGTCTTTGATTCCAGCCTCACCAGAGATCGCTACTGGGAAGAAATGGCAGAAGGCTTCATCCTGCACACCCGGGGTCTAGTCCAAACATTTTCATCCGAGTGCCAGGAAGTCTCAGCCTGGAAACTAGCTCTCGAAGCATTGGCTTCTCTTGTCGCTGCCTAGATGACAATGTGTCCCACCTGGCCAGTGACACACTGAGAAGCTTCCCCACCCTCTGTGCAGGACACCAACAATAACCCCAGCCCTGCAGCATCTCCCGTTTAGCACCTCCATCAGGCACCACCCCCAGAGGAAGAGAATGCGGTTAGCTTGGGAGGTGGGGGAATTTCTCTGGTTGGAGCGGGCAACCAGGGGCTTGTCATGAAGCTGTGTTTTCATAGGAAGCACACTATTTTTACTCAGGTTGTACATATAAGCATACACGTGATTGAAAATAGCCCAGTTATTTTTAAATAAATTATTCTCATCAATTCTTATAATTTTTTTGGGCTGGTTTTGCGGGGACTGATGAAAATTATGAGGGTCTTCTCTCCTGGCTTCCTTCAGGGTCCTACCCCTCTTGAACCTTCACCATTAATTCTGTCATTCTTTTGCCTAAGATAAGCTATGCGTTTCCACTTTCAAGCACCTATATAGGGATTCAATACACTCACTGCCTTTCTTTTAAAGAGCTGATTAACTTCAAAGCCGATTTAATTTTGCTTAGTTTTTGATCGCCCCGCGCCCCCTTTCCCCAGCCCCTATACACGGGTAGGTCAGGGTTCTAAAGCCATTTTACAGGCGTAATTGAAGCGGAAGGCCACAGAGGGGCAGCGCTGGGTCCGGAGTCAGACTCCCATCATGTGGCTCTGGGGGGCTGCGCAGCTTTGCCTTCCTGGACAGATGCCCGGAGCTGCAATTCCTGGGCAGTGTGGGAGGCGTTCGGCTAAAGCTCTTTGTTTCTGCTGTCATGAGCGACTCCTCGGAGGAGACGTGGGAGTCAAGGATGGGGGACGGCGCGCACACCGCCTGCCCGCACCCCCTGCCCCCGCTGCGGACCGTGTGTACGTGTGTGTGTGTCTCCAATGGAGAAACCCTACCCAGGACGACACCACATCCATGCTCCCACAATTAAAACCTTCCACGGAACTCAGGGCTGCAGACCAGCCCTTCGCAAGCCAACGCGCCCCGTGGGCACTCGATCCCCCGGCTCCGCGTCTCTCCCACCTTCCCACCGCTTCTTCTTTAACCATGCTCTTGTTTACCCGCGCTGATCGCAAGGCTGCGGGCGAGGATTCCAGGGAGAGGCCTAGTCGGGGGAATAAACGCTTCAGAGGGGTCCCGAGCTGCGTGCTGGGGGACAGCCAGTGGATGGGAAGGAGGGCGCTGGCGCCGGGCAGCCGGGGTGGAGGAGTGGCGGACGCCCTACCCTGGCGCAGCGCGGCCGCCGAGCGGTCACGTCCGGAGCGGCCTCCGCGCCCTCCTCGCGCCCACTCCGCCGCGCTGGAGTCCGGGATGTACGCGGAGGGGATTGTGAGTGGGAAGCGGCGCGTACGTGGAGTCCGGGCCGGTGTGAGTGAGCGCGTGTGCGCGTGGGAGAGCGGCGGGAGGGGGCCGGGCTCGGACCCGCAGCGAACCACGGCCCCGGGAGCAGAGCCGAGCGCGCCCCCGAGCAGCCGCCCGCCGGAGCTGCGAGCGCTGAAGCCATTCATGATTTTGGTGACGTTATTCCAGGAGTGGGCGAGGGAGGGCGGGGCCTCTCGGGGCCAAGCCCCGCCCCCCGCCCCATAAATACGGCTTCCCGGGTTCTTTGTGGGGCTGAGAGCTCAGTGGAAAGTGGGGGGTAGTGTCCGCCTTGCCGACGCTGCTGGCCGTGGGGCTGTCCTCGGAAGGCGGACGGCGAGCGCCAGGTTCCCGCACTAGGCCGCCTGCCGTGCCTGTCTGCGCCCGTGTCATCCTCACTCGGGACGCGGGGGCCGTTTTTAAATCACAGGGGGCGTGTGTCAGCCTGCCCTAGGACTTCATGTCTATATATTTCCCCATTCACTGGTGAGTACCCTGCGCCTGCGGAGGGCGTCCGTCTGGCGGCGGTGGCTGCGGGTCCGGGCGCCTGCTTCGTGCCGGCTCCGGGTGCGAGGGCAGCCGGCGGCGCGGGCGCTCAGCGCTAACCCGCCGCCGGAGCCCGTGCAGGAGTCAACGTCAAGGTTGCAAAGGTGGGGGTGGGGGGAGGGAGTTGCTGAGAACATCCAGACAAAGGACGTGAACTCGGAGCCCTCACCCAAGTGACGGCCGGAGGGTTTGTATTGGTTGGCGGGGGAGCCAGGAGTCACGTGTGAATCCCCCCCGGGTGAAACCCCCCTATGCGGAGAGCTGCAGGAGGCGCGCGCCCCGCTTGGCGCAGGGGGCTCCTGCTCTTCCCGGGCCCCTCCTCTTTTTCTTTTTGTTTGCATGCAAGTCTCAACGTCGAGGCCGGCTGCAGCGGGGCTGAGCTGGTGCAGCCGCCGGGTTTGCAGAGCTCCAGGGGGTGGGGGGCGGGAAACGCTCTCCCCACACGTAACCCCACTAAAGCCACAAGCAGCAGGGCACACACTGCAGCCTCTCAACCCCTGCCCTCTCCATGGCCCCTAAAAACCGACGCACATTGGTGGGGACCGGGACTGGGAGGAGCCGCCTTCGCTGTGCTGTGGGGGAAGGATCCCGGGCCGGGCGCGGGGCGTCGGAGGTTTGCCCCGGACTAGGGATCGGAGCCGGGAGGGCTGCAGAGAGAGGCAGGCCCCTGGCTGCTGGGACTTCCTTGCCGGCGGTTTCTTCCTTCCTGCGCTGGGTTAGACGAGAAGCGGCCGGGGGCGAGCGCTGGCGGCCTCGGAGCGCGCTCTCAGGTGCGGACGTGGGGAGCTCGGCCCCGAGTCTCTGGCAGGCACTGAGCGAAGGGAAACCCGGCGCAAGCCTCGGCGGGGTCTGGCCTGGCCCAGGAAGCGGAAAGTTCATGCTTCTCGCTTCAACTTTTCGGGCCGGCGCCACAGCCCCGAGAGAAGAAGAGCCGCCCCTACGTCAGGCTCTTCGCCCTGTGGGCGCTCTTCTGGCTCCTTTCTTTGGAGGTCGCCAACAGCCTTTCCAGGACCCGGGAGGAAACTGCCTTTGCAGGGCCCAGCTCCCGAACCTAAACTTGCCCCAAAGCCCCGCATCTTCTTAGTCTCCCTGTCCCCATCCCAGCCTGTCAGTGTTTAGAGAGGGGACTGAACTTCCCTCTCTCAACAGTTCAAGTTCCCCCACCCCGAGGCTTGTGTACCCTTCTTGTGGGTGCCCCTCCCTTGCCTCTCCCTAGGTACCTTATTATAGGTGAGACTTTAAAGGCTGTTGGAGGCTTTGTGCCTTTGGCTGCTCAAAATTTACCAAGGTGGGTGCTTGGGCCCATTAGAAGTATTATGAGAAATTAAGATTTAAGATTATTTCATCGATTAGCACTTTGTAGCTTGCAATGCTTTTGTGCAGACATTAACCCTTAACCTAACTGTGAAGTATGCAGTGTTAGCATCAGAGTAACAGACAAACAGGACACTTGTGGCTCAGAGAAGTTACAGGACTTGTTCAAGATCACACAGCTCTTGAGGGGCAGGGCCTAGAACCTATTGTTTCTGTTCTACCCATACAATTGAAGAGGATTCTGGTACCCCTGTTTCCTTAGATATCCCCCCTCAAAACAAGAAAACATTTTTGTTTTAAACCGTGTGCACAGGCACGATGGTGGAAAGCATTGGGTGCTGTGTAGCAGGTACCTGGATTTGGTGCTTATGTTCAGCATTATGTGCACAGGATCCTATATGTGCCCAGAGCTTGTGCAAGGATAACGGAATATTCGTATCCTGCTTAGAGAGTACAAGGCACTTTTACATGTCAGCCATTGGTGGGCCAACTTGGCCCCTCTGGAAATTTCCTTTGCAATCAGAGTTGGGTATCCTTAAGGCTTTTAATCCAGGGGATGTTTTTCAAGCTGCGAGCAAGCAGCTGCTGTGTCTGGGGCTAGAGAAAGGGGTTGGATGGCAGATGTGAAACTTGTAGAAAAGCTGACCCCTTGGGGCTTTACATGGAACATTTTGCCAAAAGGAGCACCAGAGAGACAGAAATTTAGGAAAGCTGTATGATTGGACTTTGTTTCCCTCCAGTTGACCTGTTATTGTTATTATGTAATAATAATATATAGAGTTCCCCTTTGGAAAATTCATGTGAGGATTACTTTTATTCTTAGTTGGAGAGGTGAAGGGAGATGTGGTTGAATTGGTTTTAATATAGACAGATGGACTCAGCTGCCTATTGTTTTGGTTTTTCTAGTTCTGTCATTTAAAGAAACATTCAGGGTCCCTCTGTGCCAGTGGGGACTAGAGTATAAGAGAGGAGAGAAGAGGTTTGCCTGAGAGGTCTGCAGACAATGAGCTTTGTCTATTGGGGCTGAGCCCTGGGGCTGTGGGCTTGCAAGGCACTTCCTCAGGGTGTGAGCTTGTTTTTCTGCAAGTTCTGTTTTGAACACCTCTCTTCCTGTCTCCAGACAGCCCCCTGATCCCACAGCAGTGAATGCATGAAGAGTTCGGAATGTGAAAGTGCCTATGTTTGTTGACTTTTGGTCTGGGTTTCTTGGCAGCCCCGACTATCTGAGATCGGCCGAGATGACTGAGGTGATGATGAACACCCAGCCCATGGAGGAGATCGGCCTCAGCCCCCGCAAGGATGGACTTTCCTACCAGGTGAGTAAGTCCTGGCTTCCCTCTTGACTCTTTAGAGCCTAGTGGCTTTTGTTGGGGGTGGGGACAGACTTGGTTTTGCATCCCAGTGTCACTTGTAAGGGCCATGGACTGTGGCAGAGTCCCCTCATGCCAGTAAGCCTCAGTTTCTTCATCTGTAAAATGAGGCAACATCGTTCTTATCTCCTAAGATTGCGGTAAAGATTCACCATGACGGTGACCAGTGGATGTGTAGAAGGCATTCGTAGTGTCTGGGACAGATAAGGGCTCAGCAAGCATTAGCCATTGTGATGAATTAACCCTACTGGTTCTGTGAACTTTCCCATTCACCGCAGCAAAGGAGCAAGTGATTTGTGTAGTCGATTGAGACCAGAACTTTCCTTCCCAGCCATGCCTGGGGTAGTAGAAGCATTGCTGTCGGGCGCTTCTGCAGAAGGGTGGTCTGGTGGGGATAGCCATGTCCAATGCTGCTTTCTTCCTTGGGTTGATTGTTGACCTGTTGATTCAGAGTTAACATTCAAACCACTTAGAGAGGAAGAGATTCTCCCCAAAGGGAGGCTAGCTCAGGGATGTTATTGCTGGGATCTTGCTTGGAGATCATCCTGTCTGGTGGATCCAAAATGCACAAGAACCACAAAAAGGGACCGGAGTGAGCCCTCTGGACTCTCACCCCAGCCCTCTTCTGTGGCTTGCCCTGCTGCCTCTCTACTGCCCCTGGGTGGTGGGGGCAGTGGAGCACCTGCAGTTCCCTCCGGGCTGTGAGCTGGTTTAGGGCTTTGGAGGAGAGTTCCTATGTTGTTAAACTGGGGAGAGGGAGGAGTCTGTTCTTAAGGAAGACCTTGGAAGTTGTGTAGGATGGCCAGTCCAGGGGAGTCGAAAGGGAGTGTGATGGGTCCACGCTACAGACATGAAGGTATGCCCACTGCACGCCAAGTACTCTACAGACGCTACCTTGCTCACACCTCACCACAGCTCCCAGGTGGGGATCCTCACCCTGTTCACAGATGAGTAAATGGCTCAGCCTGAGTCAGTGACTTGGGTCTGTCTAACCCCAGAGCCTTGTCCTTCTGATGTATTGTGTATCCATACCATAGCTTGGTTCCGCTAGAGTCTAGGTTGACTCTGGCTGGTCATTCCTTAGAACTGTTCCAGGGACATTTATTTTGTAAATTAAAAAAAAAAAAAACAACAACAACAAATAGAAAGCCAGGGAGCCAGGGTGGGTGCCATGGAGGGAGAGTAATCAGATAGAACCAAGCTAGAAGCTCAGGCAGGGTCACATAACTTCAGACACACTTGGGAGGCTAAGGAGGCCCCTTTGTTTTGTCTATATTGGCAGTCTTGCTGACTGGAAATAAGTAGCCATTAGCCTGAAGGGGGTGTGTGGGGCAAGGGGGAACTGTCTTTCCTACTGTTTGACTTTTCTACCCTCCTCCCCCAGGGTGGGTCTGAGGAATACAATTGAGGGCCCCCCAGCCTGGTGGGAGGGGTAGAAGTTTCCTGGCCCACCAGCCGGGGGTTTTGGGTAGCAGTTTCCAAGCCCCTGAGTCAGACTGAATCTCTGTGGTTACAGGTGAGGTTCTCTTTCGGTTCTGGGTTTTAGATTTCCATCACAGAACCTTTCCAAATGCAGTCATCTGTTCGTCTTGTGTGTGCTTTTCATATTTTCCTTTTAAACACATCCCAGGATAAAGGGCCAGGCCCTAGAGGGCAGTTTTCTCAATGCTTCAAGTTCTTCAGGCCATTCTGCAGGACCTGAGACTCAGGGCAGGTGATGAGGGAGGAAGGAGCCTGGGGGAGGAAGGCCACACTGGGGCTGCAAGGGCAGGAGGAAAATAAAATCGCCTCTGGGTGCCTGACACATCTTCACTGCCTGAGCAAAGGATCCTCAAATCTTCCCTCGTGGTGCTGGACTGAGGGCCCAGTTCTCAGAGCCCCCTCCCAGGAAATGTTTCTGCTGCCTTGGTGGGGACCACTCCCCAGTTCCAAAATATCTTACTTGGAACTTCAAAGCACTCTGGTCACAATTTTTCACAACTTTTCTGATTTCAGAAAGGTCTCATGGTTGCCTGGTGAAGAGGAAAGGGAGATTGTAGTATTTAACCATGCAATATTTAGGGGCACTTTCCCTGTGCAACCTGCTGTGCTGGCCTCTGTGCCCAGGGTCCAGGACCCTTGTAAGAACCCAGCATCTACATAAACATCTGGAACACAGGTGGTGCAGTCAATCCAGGTGTGGGACATACAGAAGCTACAGTGAGTCCAGGCATTGACAGCAACAATGAAATCCAGCTGACAGAGGGAGGGCAGACTGGTGCTGGGCTTTGAAAGAAAATTAGGACTTTGAGAGGGCAGCTCCAGCTCTAAGGTAATGTTCTTGTACCTTCAAACCCCCTGGGCTCGCCCCTGTTTATGCTGGGGGCAGGGCCGTGCAGAGAGCTGGTCTGACAATTGCTGTGTGACAGATATTCTCTGCGCCCACTCAAAGCTAGTGCCATCCAATTAGACACATTCCCACCAGAGCTCTGGGGATTGGCTGGGACTGGCACTTGGCTGGAGCCCTTTCCCTGTGCATGCTCCGGCTCGGCTCAGGGCTGGGGGCAGGAGATCTCGGAGCTCTGTTCTTGGCGTTCCTCCTAAGGATAATAATAGTACGTGACTTTTACGGAGACCTGCTTTTCTAAGGAACTGAGAGCGGGAAGGAGACATCAGTCCAGACTTGGCAGATGAAATAGGATCTCAGGCTTGTGATTTGACCTTGAAAACAAAGTCATCAAATAAATGGCACGTTGGACTTCGTCAGTCACTTCCCCGCCTTGCAGATCTACCAAGAATGAAGCTTTCCTGATTTCTCTGTACCAGATGTGACCTTTCTTTTAATGCCTGTGGCATTTTATACTTACCAATGATGCCGCGCTGCTTCAAGGATATGGGTTCTGCCTTACCTTCTCTTTGCCTAGGTCCTCAAAGGCAAGGGAGGACTTATCTTCATCTTTGTACCCCACCCCCACCTAAGGTGCCTAAGTGCTGTAAGTGGGCGGTGATTGTTTCCATAAAGTTGAGTCTCCTGATTCGAAAGCTGGCCACCTTCTCTTCTGCCTTAGCTTCTGGAAAGGGCCTGCTCAGGCTCATGCCTACCAAGGTTTCAGAGAGATGCCCTTTTAATCCCCTGAAAGATTCAAGGAAGCCCTAGCTGCTGTCCTGGGGCAGTTAGGGCTGTGTTGCGGGCTGGTGCCTTGGTTTGTAGTCACATTCATTTGGAGAGGCAGTTAGTAAGGGAAATCCACGTGTGCACATTCACTCAACATGAATTGTGACACCCTGTGGGGTGGGTGAGTAAATGGTTACTAGAAAGTGTGAGTACATTTTGGGCAGGCGGGCTGTGGGTGGCCGCCAGCTAACCAGCTGAGTGGGAGGGTCTCCAGCAGCATGTTGATTTCCCTGATGGCAGCAGCTCCCTCCCCACCTCCATCCAGCCTGTGGAACAGGAATTTCTGCTGCCCCGGTGCCTTATTCCTCACCCTAATTCAAGGAAGCAAGTCAGCGGCTGCTTCCTTGTCTCCAGGGACTCATAAAAATATGGTGTTGGGGAATGCCTCTGCGACTGGGTCTCCTTCAATGCTGTGCCCGAATTGGCCTGGGCTTTGTCTGGGAAAGGGTCCTGGGAGTTTACCTGTGAGCACCGACACTGCCTCCACCCAAGGGCACTGGGACCCTGACCTTGCTACTCTAACTTCCTCAGCACAGCAGCCAAGGCTTCTATAGTTTAATCACCCCAGCTAAGGTCTAGATACAGATGTGGCTCCTTGGTTTTCATTTAAGACTGTTACTTCTAAAGCACCTGGACCAAAGTCTGAACACATTATCCCTCCCCAGGCTCTCTAAGTCTCTCTAATCAGCAACATCCCTTCCTGGCTGCCCTTTGATTCCTTCTGCTTTTATTCTCGGTCACGTCCCCCTCCATTTTACATCCGTCAGTCAGGCAAGCATCGGGCTCCTCTCCTCAGGGCAGCGAGGGAGGATGCTCTGGGAGGGAGGAAGCCAGGAGGAGCGATTTCTTCACACAGCACAATGCTCGTGTGCGCCCCTCATTCCCTTTGATAAACAGCTGAGAGCTTCCTGCATTCTCACGTGGGAGGGAGTGATGTCCTGGTGCTTTCTGTGGTAGGGAAGAGCAGGCTAGGGGGCTGATCTCTCTTGCCTCAGCCTTAGTATTTGCCTCCTGCAGTTTGAGAGCCTCAGCTATGGCCCTGCATTGAGGAGTGGTCTGAAGGACCACTGGGGGTGGACAACCAGCCTCTCCTGGCACAGGATCTCTTGCTCCTTTATCTCTCAGATCCAGAAATAGCCACCTCATTTCTCTCACTCCTCCCAACTGTTTTTTTTTTTGAGATGGAGTCTTGCTCTGTCGCCCAGGCTGGAGTGCAGTGGCGCGATCTCTGCTCACTGTAACCTCCACCTCCTGGGTTCAAGCGGTTCTCCTGCCTCAGCCTCCCGAGTAGCTGGGACTACAGGAGTGTGCCACCACGCCCGGCTAATTTTTTGTATTTTTAGTAGAGACGAGGTCTCTCCATGTTGGCCCTACCCACTCTTTGTCAGAAGCGGCAACTCGTCTCTCAAAGAACAGGCTCAATTTCATCGCTGAAGTTAGGCGGTAGCTCGGAAACCCCTTCTCTTTGCTCACATCTCTGCTGAGCCTCTCTTGATGGAGACCTCCTGAGCCTGACTTCACTCTGCCGGTTCTACCTGGGTGGAATGCGTGTGTGGAAACAGGTGACGGGTTAAGCCCTTGGGAAGGTTTCTGGTCTGTGGCCTCTGTCCCCCACCAGCTCACGAGGCCTTTCTGGGCATAACGCATCCACTCTACTGCCTCCTCATTACGCCTGTCTCATTGGTTACTCCCAGCTGTAGTACCCCACATGTCCTCAAGAGTTTGGGAGGCGCTGCTGAGCAGCTACACGCAAGTCCCATGGTCGCCAGGAAACATCTTTCACAATGTCAGACTTAAAAGGCCTCAGTAGTCCCTGGAGAGACGTAGAGCTAAAATTCCAAAACATTTGGCAGGAGGCATCCAGCCACGGACACATGTTCCTGGAATTGCAACAACTTTCTTTTCTCCTATCCCTACTCCCTCCACCCACCTCTCTCCTTGATAAAAATCATAGGAATGGGATGTAGGACAAGCAGTTAGGGCCACTGGTCTCGAAAGCACAAATAATGTATTTCTCTGAGTGGCACTGGGCCCATGTCTGCACATTCTGCCTCTATGTGAGTCATTGTTCACTTTGTTCAGAGCAAGTCTGCTTTGTGTGAGGATCCATCGCCTTTCCTCTTACACTACCCTGCAGAGGGCTGGAATTACACCCACGGGGCTTTCCTCCTGGCCCCCATGAGCCCCCTGGTACAACAGTGAGTCTGTAGCCTGGCCAGGGAGAGAACAAGCTTTCTTCACTTTCCCAGCCAACACGTTGCATACTAGGGCCATACATCCCAGCCTCCTCTCAAGGGGCCCGTGTTGGGCCTGATGCCTCTCTCTCCAAGAGGTTATGTGTTCATCTCTCTGCTGAGCCAGGCGCTGTGTTTTAGACTGCTCTTTGTTTCTAAGACGCTGGGCACAGTGTCCTACAAATAGTTGCTTAATGAGCCTGGATGATGGATTGGCCCTTCCTCTCTCCCCATCCTGCACTGAGAATCCTTTTATCTTGGCAGTCTCAGGAAGCCAATTTTTATAGGATCAGCATTTTCTCCCAGTAGGCCCGGTCTCCCACGTTGGACAGAAAGGATGGTACTGTTAGGGAAAGGGATGAGTTTGGGTGGCGAATGTTGTGACTGTAGCCAAGAGCTATTCCTGGGTGTCTAGTAAATGTCCTGAAATGATCTTGCAGGCCTGAGTCCTGAAGTAATCCTCAGAGGATATGAAGACAGGCCCTCATTCACACAGGGCTTAGACTTGCTGGGGCTTCATTCCTTCCCAGTCTAGTAGCTTCTGTGCTGCCACTGCCTGCCTCTCACCTCACCACCTGCCCTTCCCTTGTCCTCAAGCACAGCTCAGGAAGGCGTTGTTATCAGCACATCAAATCCTCTGCTTCCTTCCTGGGCTGAGGGAGGGCCCCTTATTACACAGGCCCATCTTGAAAAACAATTTAAATTTGCCCAAAGCTTTCTCCAAACTGTTTTCAAGCTAGCATTTTAACCTCAAGGAAACTTTGGGAGCCCCCTGAAGCCCCCTCTCAGGTGGACTTAATTGCCTCGCACCGGCAGTAGCTTGTTTAGGTAAACTGTGTAGAAGAGACCCCAAGCATTTAGCTGAAACACATCCACTCCTTGCCTCTCAGCCAGAAATTTTATTTGGACCAATGGGAAGGAAAGTTCTGGATTTCTCACATAAAATGGAATTAGTTTGAGCAAAGAGGGCACTCATAAATTTCAGTACAGATACAGTTGGTGTCTAAGCCTGACTTTCTCCTAACTTGATTTGGTGGTTCCCAAACAGAATTTAAAATATATCTTGAATTCATCTTCCACCTTTTCTTAGGAGAGCTTAAAGCACTTGTTCAAACTGGATTTAAGAGCTATCCTTGGCTTTCCCAAATTTCTCAACATTTTCACTAGATGTAGCCCTGCATACAAGCCCTAATTTAGTAGGTGGCCTTGAGGTCAGCCACTTATCCCCATGGATATAGGCAGTGGTGCCAGCCCACATCCACCAACACACACATTCACACACACAACTGTAAGGGCAGATGGGGGCTAATAAGTGGTTGTTTTAGATTAGCGTTTTAATTATAGGAAATTTTTCCTTCCCTTTCCCTCTTTGTTGGCAATTTCATATTTTTATTGATAAAATATGTATTTTATTCTTTTTATGCTTTTCCAATTTTAAAAGAAACATATGCTCATTATGGAATTTTTGTTTTTATTTTCTTCCTTCCTTTCTTTCTTTTTTTTTTTGAGATGGAATTTTGCTCTTGTTGCCCAGGCTGAAGTACAATGGTGCAATCTCGGCTCACTGCAACCTCCACCTCCCAGGTTCAAGGGATTCTCCTGCTTCAGCCTTTAGAGTAGCTGGGACTACAAGTGTATGCCACCATGCTGGGCTAATTTTTGTATTTTTATGAATAGAGATGGGGTTTCACGATGTTGGCCAGGCTGGTCTCGAATTCCTGCCCTCAAGTGACCCTCCCGCTTCAGCCTCCCAAAGTGCCAGGATTACAGGCAGGAGCCACCGCGCCAGACCTATTTTCTTTCTTAAACTTTTTTGTTTTACAGTCACCACAATTTTACCATGCATAAAGCGCAATGGTTAACAATTTAGCATCTTTGCCTTCTTTCCCAGTGCACTTACGTTTTTATGTAGCCAGGATCACACATTGTTGTATTTTGCTGCTTTACTTAATGGCATCTAAGTCATTAGCACTATATCATGATAATTTATCTTAAAAATATTCCAAGCTATCATTTTTAATAACTGTATAATATATCATAAAGTTAAAACATAATTTATCATTCAATTGTTGAAATTTTTAGGTTACATATATTTTCTTTTATAAATATGCAAATATGTATATAAAAATTTATATACAATTTTTATAAATCTTTGTTCATACTTTATACTGTTTCCTTAGAATCGAGTCTGTGGAATAGGATTTCTTGAAAAAAGGTAAAAGTGTGATTGTGTATATATACTGTTACATGTATGTTATTATTATAAAGGTAATATTTGTTCTTTTTTTTTTTTTTTTTGAGATGGAGTCTCACTCTGTGGCCCGGGCTGGTGTACAGTGGTGCAATCTCGGCTCACTGCAACCTCTGCCTCCCAGGTTCAAGTGATTCTCCTGCCTCAGCCTCCCAAGTAGCTGAGATTACAGTCATGTGCCACGACGCCCGGCTAGTTTTTGTATTTTTAGTAGAGACGAGGTTTTGCCTTGTTGGCCAGGCTGGTCTCAAACTCCTGACCTCAAGTGATCCGCCCGCCTCAGCCTCCGAAGTGCTGGGATTACACGTGTGAGCCACCACGCCCGGCCAATATTTATTCTTTATAGAAATTTAGGAAAATACAGAGACATGTGAAGAAAAAAAAATCCACACCCATATTTCTATCACTGAAACATTTTAGTATGTTTACTTTCAGTATTTTTCTATGCACTTATAGTTAAAAAATAAAATTGAGACCGTACTGTACATGCTGTAGTGGATCCCTTTTTCACTTAATATAATATCGTGACTATGTTCTTGTCATTTGGTTTTCTTTGTGAAATTCTGTTATGTAACATTTCTTAATGCTGAATATTTAGGTTGTGGCATATTATGTTCTTACAAAGAACACTATTCTGAACATCATTTTACAGAAATCTCTGCACAGGTCTGATTCGTTTCTTTGGCATAAGTTCCTGGAATTAGAATTACTGATTCAAAGAGATACAGCATCATTAAGCCTCCTGATTATATGTTACCTTAAAAACAGAAAACATCAAAGAGTTTATCAAAATATAAACCCCCAGCATCGAAAGCTCTAGCAAATAGAATCTCCAGGGTAGAACATCTGTAAAGACGGGATAATGGTAGAGCTTTTTAGATAGAGTCAGAAAGATATTTGGCTATTTTAAAGTGTTTAGGAGATATTGTACATCTTCCTATTGTTTGTTAATAACTTATTTCAAGCGTGATGATATAGTTGATGATGTTCAAGCAACATTTAGCCAGCATTGCAAAATAGCTCGTGATCATATTCTTGTCCCATAGTAGGTACACTGATACCCTCTGTGAATTAAAAATGTACGTGGGTCAGCAGTTGCTCAGCTTGTCTCCTTTATTCTATTAATGACATTGAGCATTGTGTAAACCTTGAAGACCAGTAAAATTACATTGTTCTGGAGACCCAAGAAGGTTCACCAGATGCATGCTTTGTCTCTGAACCAACTCGGCGTTCCTGGGGTTCCAGATCTGGCTCATGGATAACTCATGGTTGAGAAATATTCCTTCCCTGGAATTAAGGATGGGCTGGACTCTTTTTTTTTTTTGAGATGGAGTCTTGCTCTGTCGCCCGGGCTTGAGTGCAGTGACACAATCTCGACTCACTGCAACCTCTGCCTCCCTGGTTCAAGTGATTTTCCTGCCCCGGTCCCCTGAGTAGCTGGGATTACAGGCGCCCACTACATGCCTGACTAGTTTTAGTAGAGACAGGTTTCTCCATGTTGGCCAGGCTGGTCTCGAACTCCTGACCTCAATCGATCCACCTGCCTTAGCCTCCCAAAATTGCTGGGATTACAGGCATGAGCCACCGCACCCAGCCTGGGCTGGACTCTTAAAAGTAGATCTTAACATAATGGAAGTCTTGGACCCAGTGTCGAAGGGCCTTCTACCCAACAACTCTCCAAGGGTCTAGGTGCTTTGCAACGCATAGCCCAGGCCAGTGCTCCAGCAGGGTCCACATACTCCTGATGGTTTACAAAGTTCATTTAGGTGTTATACAGACAGCTTGAAAAATGTAAGACTAGTTTTCCATTTATGTAGTGGTAGATTTTTAAACAAGGATGTTTTAAACAAATGAGTGAAGGAGAACTAAGACATGTATGTGGACATAACAGGAATGATGAAGGCAGTATCACGAGGCTGAGACATACCAGCTCAAATGAGTGTGAAATTCCACAGCACAATCCTTTTAGGATCCTCTAAAGTCTGTATCTCTTTGGTCATGTGCCCCTTGGGTATGACAGTTGAAGCATCAGGAACCTTCCTGACTGTTTTCATTGGCAGTTGAGTGTTAGAGATTTGTATGCCAAATTACTTCTTAATAATGCTTGTACTACCTCACATTTTAACAAAATGTTAAAATGGGAGGACAGCTGCCTCTGGGGTTCACGGACACTTTCTAAAGGACATGACAGCAGGCAGGGTTTTCAGGAAATCCATTTCCACATCTTAAGCTTTCTTCTCTTGCTTTTTGCAAATTGCATTTCCTGAAGACTAGCTTCACCTGCTTTTGTCCTACCTTTTTTTTTTTTCCTTCTTTTGTCCTACCTTTCCTTCAAAACTGCCCTTCTTCCCCTTTACAAGAGAACCTGCCGCAATTCAACTCATTATCACAGTAAGAAACCTTCATTAAAGCCGGATGTGTGGTTCACACCTATAATCCCAGCACTTTGAGAGGCTGAGGTGGGCGGATTGCTTGAGCTCAGGAGTTTGAGACCAGCCTGAGCAACATAGGGAAACCCCATCTCTACAAAAAATACAAAAAAAAAAAAAAAAAGCCAGGCATGGTGGCGTGCACCTGTAGTCCCAGCTACTTGAGGGGCTGGGTTGGGAGGATCGCTGGAGCCTAGGAGGTGGAGGCTGCAGTGAGCTGAGATCGCAAAACTACACTCCAGCCTGGGTAAAAGTGTGACCCTGTCTCAAACAAACAGAAAAAAAAAGAAACCTCAATAAAAATTTACCTTTGTGTTTAATAATTATTTGTGATATGTTCATTGATCAGTTATATACTAATAGCTACAATAAACCAATCCAGAATTTGTAAATTAACAAAGCCTTAAGGTCATAGGACATTTTTTTAAATGTCAATGTATATGCATAAATACCTCTTTTTATTGTAGAGAAGTATGAAAAGCTAATGATGAAAAACTTTCAAACATAAAAATATATTACATTAAGAAAAAATTATGTGGAGAAGTACAGTGGAAATATACAGTGTTACGTAGAGAAAGTAAGAATACAGGATTTGACTTAAGAGCTTGTTCTTGAGTTTTTTAATAGGTCATGGTTGCTGTTAAATTCTTACGGTATTTGTAATCCACTGAGTACATTTAAGAGAGTGGGATGTATATTTGGTTTTAAAATGTTAATATTTATAATATATCGGGGTTTTAGAACATGTGAAAGGAGACAGAGTTGTTCAGAATTCTGTTGGGGACTACACTAAAAGTTTGGAAAGCACGGATATGTATACTTTCTTTCGAATCAAAGTGATAGCACCGTAGCTCCTCAGAGGGGAGGGCAGCTTTGAGCTAGGTCCTATCACCTTGATAAGGAATGTCTCTACAGTAGCCTGACATCGGGTCACCCAGGTATTCTTTGGACACTGTGACACAGAGCCCAGAACCTCTCAGCACAGAGGGATTACAGACTAAGAATCCGGATAACTGGTTTCTAATCTTGGTTTGCTGCTACCTATGTCATCTCAGGCAACTCACATCACCTATTTGGGCCTGATTTCCATGTCTGTAAGTGAGAGAGCTAATCCTTACTGTGTTTTTTAGAAGTTGAATAATGACATGAAATCTACCATCCTCATCCTAAGATGTGCCCGTTGGAGTTTAAAAAACAAAAGCAAAAACCTGTTCTTTCCCTACCAATCAGCCTTTCAGATATCAGAAGCCACCTTTTATGTTCCCGTCAAATCTTTACCAGTTTTAAAATACGTTGTTTTTCAACCTTGACTTACATAGTCTTTTTTTTTCCCCCCTTGAGACAGAATCTCACTCCGTCTCCCAGGCTGGAGTGCAATGGTACAATCCCAGCTCACTGCAACCTCTGCCTCCCAGGTTCAAGGGATTCTCGTGCCTCAGCCTCCCAGGTAGCTGGAATCACAAGCGTGCACCACTATGCCTGGCTGATTTTTGTATTTTTAGTAGAGACGAGGTTTCGCCATGTTGGCCAGGCTGGTCTCAAACTCTTGACCTCAAGTGATCTGCCTGCCTTACCTCTTAAAGTGCCAGGATTACAGGCGTGAGCCACCGCACCTGGTCCATAGTCGTCTTACTGAGAGGATTATTTCTCCAGGCCAACTATTCTCAAACCTTTTGGTCTCAGTCCCTTTTACACTCTTAAAAGTTATTTAGGACCACCCAAAGAGCTTTTGTTCATGATTATGTCTTTTGTTTTGATTATATCTTTTGGCATTTACTGTTTCAGAAATTAAAACAGAATTTTCAAAAATTTTTATTCATTTAGAGTAACAAAACTGTTACATGTTAATATAAATAAAAGTTTTTAATAAAAAATATATTTTCCAAAACAGAAAAATGTTTGGTGAGAAGAGAGGCATTGTTTTACATTTTTGCATGTCTGTTTAATGTCTAGTTTAATAGAAGACTAGGCTAGACTTTCATGTGCTTCTCCAGTCAATCTGTTGCAGTATGTGTTGGTTGAAGTCAATGAAGGATATCTAGCCTGTGCAGATTTGTTTCTTTGGTACTTCATAAAATTCAACAAGTAGTAGTCAAGTAGTAGTTTCCTTCCTTCCTTCCTTCCTTCCTTCCTTCCTTCCTTCCTTCCTTCCTTCCTTCCTTCCTTCCTTCC
>NC_045448.1:30250345-30274480 GCF_002776525.5 Piliocolobus tephrosceles
TCCTTCCTTCCTTCCTTCCTTCCTTCCTTCCTTCCTTCCTTCCTTCCCTCCCTCCCTCCCTTCCTTCCTTCCTTTTTTTCACCCAGGCCAAAGTGCAATGGCATGATCATAGCTCACTGCAGCCTCCAACTCCTGGACTCAAGCAATCCTCCTGCCTCAGCCTCCCCAAGTACCTATGACTATAGATATGTGCCACCATGCCTGGCTTTTTTTTTTTTTTTTTTTTTGATTGTAGAGATGGGGTCTCACTCTGTTGCCCAGGCTTGTCTTGAAATCCTGGCCTCAAGCAGTCCTCCCACCTCAGCCTCCCAAAGTGCTGGGATTATAGACGTGAAACACTGTGCCCAGCCAACAAGTGGTAGTTTCTTAAATGTTAGTGGCAATGTGATATCTGAAATCTTATCAGTGACCTTTTTGTACACTAAAATTAATTAGTCTATTTTGCACATTGAGTGCATCTTTTACTCATGCTTAGTGTAATGCTCTGATCATTTGGAAAATATGGGTTCACTGAGTTATGCAGGTCTTCAAAATGTTGACTTGTTTCATTATACGATATCATAAAATCACATTTCTTAATGTCTCCACTGATCTCAAGCATTAGGAAGCTATCAAGCTCATGGTGGCTGATACAACTTTTCCAAAATTCTAATTTTCACTTGAAAGCTCTATTTTTATCATTAGTGATAAATACTGTCAGCCATTCTAACTGACAGGCTCACTTTGTCCATTTTTGAGAAAATGTCTGCCAAATACCCAAGTTGGAATAACTACAATTTGTTGGTCATTCTTTCAAGAAGAATGGTGCTGCATGGCACGAGTGGCTAGTTCAGCTGGCAACTCTGTCACATGACCGCTTTCCTCACGACTGCTGTTGTACTTCCGTCAGCAGCAGAAATGTTGTGGGCTGACTGTCCATTTCACTGTGTCACATATATAAGTGACATGTGGTGGAGTCAATATTTAATACAAATTACTTTTTACTGCTTCATCAAGGGCATTAATTTTTTTTGTTTGCTTGCTTTCATTTTAATCATGAGGGTGAGCTGGCGAACAACTGATGATGGCAAGTATGGTTTGCTGCCACTATGTTAATTCTCACCAAGGTGCCAGCAGTTTCTTCCACTGTTGCTTTCTGTACCCTTAGTGCAAGTGTTAACACTGTGGAAAAGGCAAACGACATCTTTAGTAGTACTATGCAAATATGTTACCTCCGTGGAGGCTCCCTCCCTGAAAGGATCTTGGCAATTGAGCTTGGAGAATGGCTGTCCTAGGCTAAATAGAATATGCCTCATGAGAGGGTAGCAGCACCATCAGCTCCTCTGTTAGCATAGATGGTTTCATTGAAAGGCATATACCTCTAGGAATATAGCCCTGTTTGCTTCAGTTGTTAGCCTCAGTGCTGCAGTTGTGATCAACTAAAATCTCCAAGCTTCTTTTATGGGAGCTACTATCAAGCAAGACTTCTTGTGTGGGGCAAAAAAATTTTGGGGGTCGGGGGGACAAAGTGAGTTGTCCTGGTCGTGTACTGCAGAATGGGTAGAGATGGAATGAAAGTGGAGCGAAGGCCATGGGGCAGGACTGCAAGGAAGGCCTTCGAGATTTGTTTCCACCCAGGGATGTTTTTGGAAGCTACATGGTGGGGGTTAGAAAGAGAACCAGACAAGAAACGGAAGGAAGGCAATGGGACAGGCTAAATATTCAAGATTTGTGTTTCCAAAACAAAGAATGAGGGGATAGTTAGAAATGGCAGCTGAGAGAGGTGTGACCATGGGACATTTGGGTAGTACCAGTGGAGGGAGGATAGAGAGAGGGATGTGCCACCCGCAGATGCCTGGAGGTGACAGGGGGCCAATCTTTTTTCAAGAAGGTAATGATGATACTGTCAAAAAGTCATGAATATTTGAAGTCATCTGTGCCTGAAAACTGTCTTTTGTTATCTGTGCCTGATAACAAGTCTTTTCTCACTGCCCCAGAGAACTTTGAAAAAATTCTCTAACATTCCAAAAGCTTCCTCATTCTACTGGACCCAGAGTTAGCAGTAGAAATTAGTGCAATTAATTAGAATTTGGAACTCCTGACTCGCAGGATGGGCGTGTGTTCGAGAGATGTTTATGAAAGATGGTGTTTATCCAAAGGATTTCCTTTTCTTTCAAGTTTCAAGGCTGGAGGCTTAAGCATCTTTGATCCAAAGGAAGGAGGTCTAGCAGTTGTTATAAGCCCTAAATCTTTGCTTAAGTCCTCTATAGGATTAGAGGCACCAGGACGAGGCAGAATAGAGTAAGGTAGATGTTCTATAACCCCAGTCCAGGGGAGATTTAAGGAAGATGAGAGTCTTAAAGATGGACAGTGAGTGGACAAGTCTCTTTGAGTAGAGACTGGAGAATATTCTTCCTTCCCTGCATCTAGTTAGTAGCCCTGCTGCCCTTTGCTACAATTCTTTCTGTTCTTATTAGCCACATTCCACGTGGAAAAGCCAGTAAAATGCAAATAATAATAATGATGATAATAAAATAGCAGGAGGCAGGTATTTCAAAAACTGAATTTCTTGCCTTCACACATTATTAGGGGGCAAAGAACGGGTGTGTTTTTTATTTGAATTAGCTGCTGCTTGTTCATTCATCCCTTGGCAGAGCAGCATGCTGGTAGAGATCTGCCCATTGTTATAAGCCAGCCCCTCGTAGGCAGGAACACACAAGGCAGTTCATTGCTGTTCTCCAGGAGAAGAAATCCAGACTTGGGGAAGCTGAGGGGCAGGCCCCTGGAGTAAGTAGAAGGAAGAGGTAGAAGAAGAGGAAGGCCTCCGGTGAGGGCTGGGGTGGTGACAAGGGCGTGGTTTGCATTCTGGCAGGCCTAACCCATGCCCTGGGGAAACAGAGGCACTGGGAGGGAAGTGATCAAGTTGCAGCTGTTTCTCCAAAGAACTTGGCCTAGGATTTGTGGGCACAAGCTCAGGAGTGCTGCATATTTGCTCCTGTCCCAAGCTACAGCTGTTGACCTCTTGGTCCTTCACTCTAAATGCTCCACCCCAGCTTTACCTAGGAAGAACCATCATTAGGAAGGTAGAGTTTACAGGGCATGTTCACACATACCTGTATTTGATTCTCTCCAAAGCCCTGCAAGATCAGCATTAGCACTGACCCAAATTATAGAGGAGTAAAGGAGGAGAATGGGCCACCGCTTCGATGAGCCTGTCAGGCACTGTGTTGGCTCTCACGGCACAGCACTGTGACCATGCCAACCATATCGTAAAGTGGAAATGGGTTTCTCATTTTACTCAGGAGGCAGCTCAGGCTGAGGCAATAAAATGATGTGACCAGGGTCACAGAGATAATAAGAGATGGAGGCGAGGAAAAAGCCAGATCCTCCAGACTCTGTGGTCTGCCTGTGGGAAGAGCAATTTTCCTGAGTAGGTTTGGGCTGATTTTTCTTATTTCTCTGCAACAAGAGAGGGTAGAGGCTTACTGTGTGGTTTTGTCCACAGTGCCTTAGGGAGCTAGCTTGGTTATGTATCTCAGGCTCTCTCCCCTCCCTCTCCACCCCCGGCCCTCCTCTTTCCTCTTTCCACCCTTGAGAAAAAGAGCAAGATGTCCAGGCTCCTGAGGTCTCAGCTTGCAGAGCTGGTAATTAGCCCTTTGCGTCCTGTTAACCACCTTTCATCTCCTCTACCTGCTGGTGTCCGCTTTCCCTATGAGCATCTCTCGGCTCTTTGCAGAGCCCTCAGCCTCTTTGTGGCCAGCTCAGGTTGTTTGTCAGAGATGATGGCTGAGAGATGCACACTCAGGGGAGGGCAGCTCTGACCAGAATTGCTCACATTTTCCATGCCAGGTGCCAGGCATCTCTCTCCTCTCCCACCCCAGGGGCAGGCAGGTTTAGGTCACCTGGCGTGCAGGCAGACAGTTGATAGCCAGCTCCCCAAATTTGGGGCCTTTGAAGCCCTGGTGTTGCCTTTCAGTTCTCCTCCATGGGCGACACAGGAACTGGGTGGGAACTGGCTCACTGACAACTTTTATGCCTAAGCGAGAAGCCTGCTGAGGAATTCCTGGTCTCCAGAAGCTTACCCTCAGGCCCGGGATTCTCTGGTCCAACAGCCTCCGCTGTTAGTCTGTCAAACAAACGCCCTGGGCTTCCCTGGAACATCCTGCTGCCTTCGTAGTCCGCATACTAAATCATCTATCCAACAAGGCAGCCACTCGCCACACGGGGCCATTTAAGGTTACATTAAATTGATATTTATATTATATCACATATAAATTTCTATTAATAAAAATTAAATAAAATATAAACTTTTAGCCACCATTCTTGTTTTTTACTGTCAGTAAATTTTTTTTTTTTTTTTTTTTTTTTTTTTTGAGGTTGGGTCTTGCTTCGTCACTCAGGCTGGAGTGCAGTGGCACAGCCTCTGCTTGTTGCAGCCTTAACCTTCCAGGCTTAGGCAATCCTCCCACCTCAGCCCCCCAAAGTACTAGGATTACAGATATGAGCCACCTGTGCCTGGCCAATTTGAGCCACCTTTCAAGTGCTTCATAGTCACACATGGCAAGTGGCTACTGTCTTGGATGGGGCAGATAGAGAGCTTTTCCATACGTAGAACATTCTATTGGACAGCACTGATCTGTACAGCCAGAAATTCCACTATCTTGCTACAAAGTCTTGAAGCTCCCTTGACCTTTCAAGTGAATTCATTTGAGTTCCCTAAATGCCGGGGCTTGTTGGGACTGGAGGCCACCAGGCAAAGTATGCCTCTGAAGAGGTAGCCCCTGTAAAATTCACCCTCACCATGGCCAGGCACTCATGCCTGTAATCCCAGCACTTTGGGAGGCTGAGGTGGGAGGATCACTTGAGCCTGAAAGGTTGAGGCTACAATGAGCCGAGATTGTGCCGTTGCCCTTCAGTCTGGATGACAAAACAAGACCCTATCTCAAGAAAAAAAAAAACTAATAAAAAATAAGAAAGGTGGCTTAACTTTTTATTTAATTTTTATTAACAGAAATTTATATGTGATATAATATAAACATCAATTTAAGTAACTTTGGCCCTTTGTGGTGAGTGGTTGCCTTGTTGGATTGATGATTTAGTATGAGGATGGTGAAGGCAGCAGGATGTTCCAGGGAAGCCCAGGGCATTTGTTTGACCGACCAACAGCAGAGGCTGTTGGAGCAGAGAATCCTGGGCCTGAGGGTGAGCTTAAGGAGACAAGAATGGTGCTTACTTTTCTACATTGTGGGGCATGCAAGACCTGGGAAGGTTCATGGTGTGTGTGAATGTCGAGGCTTCATTCCATTTGCAAAGGATGGAACTTGGTGATAGGGGTTCGCCGTGTCCCCACCCAGATCTCATCTTGAATTGTAGTTCCCATAATCCCCTCGTGTGTGGGAGAGACCTGGTCGGAGGTAAGTGAATCATGGGGGCGGTTACCCTCATACCGTTCTCATCGTGATAGTAAGTGAGATCTCATGAGATCTGATGGTTTTATAAGGGGCTTTTCTCCCTTTGCTCGGCACTTCTCTCTCCTGCCACCTTGTGAAGAAGGATGTGTTTGCTTCCCCTTCCGCCATGATTGTAAGTTTCCTGAGGCCTTCCTAGCCATGTGGAACTGTGAGGCAATTAAACCTCTTTCCTTTAGGCTGGGCGCAGTGGTTCATGCCTGCATTCCCAGCACTTTGGGAGGCCAAGGCGGGAAGATCACAAGGTCAGGAGATCAAGACCATCCTGGCTAACATGGTGAAACCCTGTCTCTACTAAAGAATACAAAAAATTAGCCAGGCTTGGTGGTGGGTGCCTGTAGTCCCAGCTACTCAGGAGGCTAAGGCAGGAGAATGGTGTGAGCCCGGGAGGTGGCGCTTGCAGTGAGCCGAGATCGTGCCACTGCACTCCAGCCTGGGTAACAGAGCGAGACTCCGTCTCAAAAAAAAAAACTCTTTTCTTTAAAAATTACCCAGTCTCGGGGATTTCTTCATAGCAGCATGAGAATGGACCAATAACACTTGGTGTCCATTCGATTCATTTCAGCCATCAGCTTTGGCAGCCCAATGTGGCTGCTGGATGTGGAGTCCAGGGCTGGCAGAGGGAGGAAGCTGTAGGGGTGGGAGAATCACAGCTGGCCGTGGATGCTTCTAGACCTGCCCTAGCCTGGGCTGAGGGTGGGAAATGGCTCTGAGCACCATAGAGAGAAGGGAAAATGATTTGTGTTTGTTTATGCCTTTCTGTAGTGCAGAGAGAAGGAGCACTTTAGGGGTAAGAGGTTTAACCAGAAGCAGTTTCTTTTGGGAACAGGGGCAGTTCTTTACTCCCTGCCAGTTCCTGCAGGCAGGCAGCATGCCTGGCTGGCCTGCCGCCTCAACCCTACCTGTCATGTGCTTGGCAAGTCTGACTCAAGTCCTTTTTTCCACTGCCTTCCCCACCCATCAAATTGCAGTTGCAACCTCTCATTTTTCTGCTGCCTAGATGATTAAAAAGCATGACTTAGTGGAAAAATGTTGACCTCCTTGGGGTCAGCCTCTGAAGCAGCTGTCAGAGATAAGATTGTGCTGGCAAATTACTCAGCAGCATTTTGCAAGACTTTCTGTTGGTTCTGGTTACTTTTTGTGTTTGGAGAGAGCTACACTTTTGAGGCCCAAATGGGTATAATCTGATAATAAAATAAGATCTCTGATGGAAGGGTTTGATTATTATAGAAATTTTTAAAAATACAATTAACAGGCTTTGTAAAAAAAAATTTTTTTTTAAACAGTGCTTGCTTCAAGCAATTCAGGGAGCAAAGTCCTCTGGCAGTAAGCACTATCAGAAGTTCAATTCTCAGACTTCTTCCAAGGACTTTAAAGACTTAATTGTGGAGTTCTCAGTACGAATGGCGCTGTTTGGAATTATTTTAATTACTGTGTGTGTATGACTGCCTCTTGCTTGGAGATTGGATGCTTACTGTAGTTCTGTTGAAACTGCTCCAAAGAGGACATTATAGTTTTAATTTTGTTTATGTCCTTAAAGTATTTTATCATCTTTATATTTGCCAAGAACTTGTACCCATCTAGTGAGACAAGAAAGTCACCTCACATCTCGAAAGGAGAAACTGAGGCCTTTGGGGTTGAGAGGACTTGACTAGAGTTATACAATGGTGGTCAAGGACATAGTGAGCGCCTGGGTTGTGTGGCTTACCCTTGTTATCAAGTGAACGCTTCATTTGAAGTCCTACAGGTCTGAGTTTGGATCCCAGTTCAGCCACTTCCCAGGTGCGTGGCTTTGAGCAAGTCACATACCTCTCTGTGCTTCAGGTTTCTTATCCACAAAATAGGGTTACAGTAGTCCCCGTTATCTCTGGGGGATACGTTCCAAGACACACAGTGGTTGCCTGAAAGCCCAGATAATACCAAACCCACATATGCTACATTTTATCCTATACATCCATACCTGTGATAAAGGTTAATTTATAAATTAGACTTAATGTGAGATTAACAATGATAGCTAACAATAAAATAGAACAATTATAACACCATACTGCAACAAAAGCTATGTGAATGTGGTCTCTGTCTCTCACAGTATCTTATTGCACTGTACCTACCTATCTTGGGACTGCAGTTGACTATGGGTAACTGAAAGCAAAACTGTGGATAAGTTGGGGGTGGTGACTAGAACTGTTGCGAGGTCTGAGATTCTGCTCAGCAAAAATTTCATCCATCATCATCATCATTAGATTTTTCTCCTTATTTTAATGAAAGACCTATTTCCAGCTTGAAATGAAATCCAATGCTTCCCACCACTCTCCTTCTCCCCCTCCTCCTCCCCCTTCTCCCCTGCCTCCTTTTGCTGGCTCTGCCCTGCTTGTCATGCCTTTTGCTTTTCCTCGGCCATCATAGTTAGAATTGGGTTTTCACTCTCCCAGCCCTGGCAATGTGGCCCTGGCACAGGCAGGCACAATCCTGGCAGTGAGGTCAGAGGATGGAGGCAGGGCCAGGCTCTGCACAGGGCAGGTGCCCCTCTCCTCTTGACAGCTTATGGTGCTGTCTTGGATCCTGAAGGTTTAGAACAAGCATCGGGACTGGGAAGCTCACCTCCTGGGCTGGGGCCCTGACTGACAGCTGCCTGGGCAGTCAAGGCCCAGAGTCTTGCTCTCCCTCCCTGCTCAGTTTTCCATCTGTGAAATGGGGCGGAGACCCAGCAGCAGCCTAATCCATTTTCCAGAAGGCTCGGGCACTGAAAACAGCAGATGTAGGTTTGAATCCTGGCTCTGCCATGTGACCTGCAGAGTCCCGGGTCTTACTATTCCTAGGGTGACAGTGAGCCCTGAACAAGGTGACGTCTGAAAGAGCTTTGTTACCTGTAGTGGACTTCCCTCCATCGGGGTCCCTCTCACCCACTCCCAAAGCTCATGCTTGGAGGGTGCCTTGTGTACTCACAGCCCGTGGGGGGCTCTGACTTCACCCAAGAAAGGAGGAAACCCCCAAAAAAGCCCACGTGGCCGCTCCTCGCTCGGCACATGCGCGTCCGGGCACAGCACCGTCCGAGGGCAGAACTTCTAGGCTGGCCAGGTCAGGAAGACAAAGCCCAGAGTTGGGGTCCTTGTCCCCCTGCCCCCGTGACCCACACTGGCCCAGCCAGTCCCTGGGCTTGTTTTCCTCCTGGCTGCCATTATGATACCTTTTATGAGCCTCATTAAGTCTTTAATGATGCCTGGTTGTACAGCTGGCTTAAGGCTTAATCCCCAGCAATAGGCCTTATTGGATAAATGGTTAATAATCACTCGTCTGCAGGGATTGGGAAGGCTTCGTTGAGGCCTATGATTCCTGGAAGCCCCACGTGGCCTGTGATGTGGTGAGAGTGTGACTTGGCTGGGGCAGCACTGCTTGGGGCTGGGATGCAGTAAGACCGGGCACCCTCAGAGCACCACAGAATTGGGAAGGCCTGAGTTTGTAAAAGGGCCTTTCTTCCTTGTCCTGGTAGTGGAGGACTCCTGTCTGCTGCCATGGGCCTGTCCCCATCTGGATCAAGGTGCAGGCAGGAGCAGGCAGCCCCCTAGATCTCTTCAAATGTGTCTCCACCACTGAAAGCTTTGCTTTCCTTTCTTGCACCATGAACACACTGTATGACCTTGAGCAGGTCTCCTGACCCCTCTGGCGCCTTGGTTTGCTCATCTACCAAATGGAGAGGTGGGACGAGATGGCTGTGAAGGTGCCAAGTGCCTGATTCTGTGAGCCCAGCATCGCAGACAGAAGCTCCTCTCTCTAGCTCTGGGGTGTGTCACTGAGGGCTGTGAATGGCAGGGACCAGCAGCCCAGCGGATTAAGTACTTAAACTGCTGGGCAAAGAATTGGGTCAGCTGTAGTCACAGGGCAGTGTGTGCAAAGGGAATCCGCAGAGCCAGATTTGACCCTGATTTTATAGCCAGGTTTGGGGTTTCTGCCAGCTCTGGGCAGGACACAGAGTAGGCATTAAAAAACAAAGCCTGGTGGACGGGACTCTGGAAAAAGAAGTAGAGTCCTTCAGGTGTAGAGCTGGCAAGAAGCCAGGAATGTTCACAGGTGAAAAAGAAAGGATCCTTGGGTTTTGTTTCCAGCCCACCTGTGACTGGGGGCCATGCCTTTCATCAGGATTTGGCTTTGACTTTACAGTTGCAATGGGATCAGGACCCGTCTACTTGAGGGACAGGCTGGTGTTGGGGCAGGGGAATCGAACGGACCCAGTTGTTTTTGTTTTTGTTTTTGGTTTTGTTTTGAGATGGAGTCTTGCTCTGTCGCCCAGGCTGCAGTGCAGTGGCGTGATCTCAGCTCACTACAAGCTCCGCCTCCCGGGTTCACGCCATTCTCCTGCCTCAGCCTCCCGAGCAGCTGGGACTACAGGCGCCCGCCACCATGCCTGGCTAATTTTTTTTTGTATTTTTAGTAGTTCACCATGTTAGGGTTTTCACCGTGTTAGCCAGGATGATCTTTATCTCCTGACTTCTTGATCCGCCCACCTCGGCCTCCCAAAGTGCTGGGATTACAGTTGTGAGCCACCGTGTGCAGCCCAGACCCAGTTTTCAATCTCATCCCATCCCTCACTCATTTCTAGGCTGTCTAATCTCGGACTACCTACTCTTCCAAGCCTGAGATTCTTTAAGCTAGCATTAGCAACACCTATTTTTCAGTATGACTGTGTGGGTTGGAAGTGATATATGTATAGCACCTGGTAGCCCGCTCACTTAGTGCCAATAATTATTCTGGGAGGTACTTAATACTATGGCACCTGTTGTATTCTTTGCACTGCTGGCGTAAAATACTTCCTGCAGAGAGAGACCAGACTTACTGTGGATAACATGGTTTGGGATTATTTTATCTGAAAATAAAATACAGAGTCCAAACAGAGTCACATCAGCCTTTAAACTCAGTGGCACTGCCCCCAAACTTTCAGCTTCAGGATTAGAATCAGAGTCTGACTGAGGGACAGTTTCCTATGTTGCCCCAGAATATTCCCCCGTGGCTCCCGCCTTATATACCCCACAGCCTCCCAAGTGCAAAGCACAGTCCCTGGCCTACAGCATGCACCCAGTATGCCACACGGATGTGCAAAGAAGGAATGGAATTTCTCTTTTCAAATATCTACATGACCAGGCACCTGCTCTGCTTTTCTTTCAGATCTTCCCAGACCCGTCAGACTTTGACCGCTGCTGCAAACTGAAGGACCGCCTCCCCTCCATAGTGGTGGAACCCACAGAAGGGGAGGTGGAGAGCGGGGAGCTCCGGTGGCCCCCTGAGGAGTTCCTGGTCCAGGAGGATGAGCAAGACAACTGCGAAGAGACAGCGAAAGAAAATAAAGAGCAGTAGAGTCCCTGTGGACTCCCATGGGTCATACCAGCCAGCATCTGTTCCTGAACTGTGTTTTTCCCATCATGACGGAAGAAGAGAGTGAGCCACAATCGTTCTGAAAATGTCAAACGAGGCTTCTGTTTTGCAGCTGCAGATCACCGAGTTGGTTTTCTTTTCTTTTCTTGTCCTTTTTTTTTTTTTTTTTTTTTTTTTTGAAACTTGCCGAGCAGTGGAGCCCTCTGACAGTTTGCAAGGCCCTCTGAGAAAGGAAGCTGCTTAGGGCCAGGGGGTTAGGGGGTGGGGGGAGCGAGTGCTGTTTTTGAGATCATTATCTGAACTCACGCAGCCTGGTAGAGGCAGTGGTGGGATTCCAATGGGTCTTGGTGGGTGGGAGGTGGGGCATGTGCAAAGCAAGCAAGGAACATTTGGGGTAAGAAAACAAACATGAGGCAAAAGAAAAAAATACATGTTTTTAAGAAAACATTGAGCAGAGAACTGCAGCCAGGATGCGCTCAGCAGACATTCACTCTGGCTGCTGGTACATCAGAAAACAAACTCTTCATCTCTCTTTCCAGTTTCACCCACCGCACCCTTTGCTTTCATTTCAGGTGTGTTGGTCTATGACAGGGAGGAGAGGAAAGGAGAGCAGGAGCCCTTGGCTGCCTGCAAAGCCAGCTGGGGGTGATGTGCAGGAAAGGAAAGGTCACCCCATTCTTCTCCACGGCCTGTCTGCTCCCAGCTGTGGTAGGCTCACATAGCCAAGGTGATTGGTTTTTCAGAGGCAGTGCTTTTCAGCTTTTCTCCCTGATATATCCATTTTGCTTCCCAGCACTTTTTAGGAGTAGTGAGAGCACTTCCTGCCCTTGTTGGAAGCCCCAGGGTGGACACTTGGCATGAAGGTCTCTCCCTCAACTGCTGCCCTCCCAAGACTTGCTCCCAGGATGGAGTGGGTGTGCTCTCCCAGGCTGGCCCTTCCTCCTCCTCACCGCCACCTTCCCTGCCCCAGCCACAGCAGCCACGGACACATGGGTCCCCAGCTCAGCTGTGGATTCCCGCCAGTCTGCCCAGCTACAGTACTCACACCCGTGGGGGTTCTTGGTCTGTTTTTCTTGTGGTTGCCAAGTGGAGAGCAGACGTGGCTTTTTCTGTGTCTCGTTGGGGAGGTGACTTGCGTGGTGGGGACAAGGCTCTCGTGGCAGCCTTGGGATCGAGTTTGAGACTAAAGGATGCCATGAGGTCCCTGGCTTCTCCCCATGTTGTTCCTGGACAAGGGCAGAAGGGAGGCATGGCAAGGGACCTGCACTGTCCTTACTCAACAGTGTTCCTCATCCCTCCCCACCTCCCACTCCTTCCTGCAAGGGCACCAGTTGTATGAGAAAGTTGGCATTTGGACTTAGCATTTCTTATCGTAGCTAAGAGCCATCTGAAGCAGCAGGTTGCAGGACAAATGCTTCAGTCCACCCGAGAGCAGTACCGTGTGGCCAAGAGGTGGACTCAGAGCCTTCTTTGAGCTAAACTCGGCCAACCAAGGCACGCAGCTTGTCCCCTCAGGTCTCCAGTCAGTCCAGGTTGACCCTCAGTTCTGGACATGTGTATATAGCTGTATTTAATACCTCAAGGTCATTGTGGCTCTGGGGATGCCGGGGCAGGAGGATGAGGGTGTGCTGTGGACACAGCAGTCCGCGGGATTCCGTTCTGGGAAGCCGATGGTCGCCGGCACCCCCTGCTTCCTCCCTCTGTTGTCTGCCTGTGTGACACACATCAATGGCAATAACTTCTTCCAACTCCTCGCAGAAGTGGGAGAGGCCTGCAGCCTGCACCGAGAGGGGCTTTCCTCTCCTCTCTCTTGCTCCCCGCTTCGTTCTGTTTTGGCTGCAGAGAGTGGTTCATCCGTACTCTCATTCCCTCGCCTCCCCTAGTGGACGGAGGCGGGGGTCTTGCCTTTTCAATTCCTGTGTTTTGGTGTCTTCCCTTATCTGCTACCCTGAATCACCTGTCCCGGTCTTGCTGTGTGATGGGAACGTGCTTGTAAACTGCGTAACAAATCTACTTTGTGTATGTGTCTGTTTATGGGGGTGGTTTATTCTTTTTGCTGGTCCCTAGACCACTTTGTATGACCGTTTGCAGTCTGAGCAGGCCAGGGGCTGACAGCTAATGTCAGGACCCTCAGCAGTGGAGCCTGCTGGGGGGACCCAGCTGCTCTTGGACAAGTGGCTGAGCTCCTATCTGGCCTCCTCTTTTTTTTTTTTTTTTTCCCAAGTAATTTGTGTGTATTTCTAACTGATTGTATTGAAAAAATTCTTAGTATTTCAGTAAAAATGCCTGTTGTGAGATGAACCTCCTGTAACTTCTATCTGTTCTTTTTTGAGGCTCAGGGAGAAACTAGCATTTTTTTTTTTTCCAAACTACTTTTTGTCACTGTGACAGTTGTAAATAAAGTTTGAAAATGCTTTCCACTCTGGTCTGGTTTCCTTTTTCCCTTCCTGTTCCGTTGGAATGGAGTGAGCTCAGGAGCAAGATGAAGTCCTGCAGGAGGCCGAGTTGAGGGAGTCCCAAGAGACGCTCCTTATGTAGTTCACCTGATGGCTTGTCCGGGGAGAATTCACTGGGGGGATTTAACCCACAGCCAAGGTGTAAACTACCCTTCTAAAGGAAGAAAAACCCAAGACATATCAGAAGGTCCTTCACAGAGGCTGGAGGGTGAGTGGGTGGGCATGTGGCAAGCGCAGGCCATCATGTAAAGCATTTACCAAGCACCTACTGCTTGGCAGACATTGGTAAGAGGTCAAGGTCACAAATGGCAATGGCCCTGGCTCTCATGGCACTGCCTTAGTGAAAAATTAAATGACGAATATGGTGCGTGCAAGGCAGGATCGAACTGGGATGCCCCGAGAGTGAACATCAATTGGGAGGGTCAGGAAGGTCTTTGGAAGCAGTGACAAGGAGAAGTTAACCAGGTACTAGGTGGCAGGGAGCAGAGGGGAGTTGGGGGCATTGGAAAAGGATTCCAACATGGAGAACAGCTTGGCAAGGCATTGGCAGATGGGGTGGGGTGGTGGAAGAGGAAAGCTTGCGAGAGGGCTACTCAGTACTGGCTAAGAGTTTAGATTTCATTCTAAGGGGAGGACCTAGCATGGTCTGCTTTACATTTTAATACCACCTGGCTCAATGGAGATGGGATAGGAGGGGGCAAGATGAAAACCTAGAGACCAGGCAGGAGGCTTTGTGGAGGTCAGAGTGAGAGAATGGTGGTTCGTAGAAGGGATTTGGGGGCATTTTTCTAACCCAAGGCCCTTTTTGCCTTCACCCAGCCCTCTTCTGGGTTCCTTAACCTTGGTAAGTATAGAAAATCCAGTGGTTTGTGCTGAAGGTGTCCGCCGGGATTTACAGAATAATGACCCAATTTAACATTAGCCTTAGTGAAACAACTAGATCAATGGATCTGCTGCCCCAAGGATAACTGGCAGGACTTTACCCTCCTCATATGGATTGCCCCTTTATTTTTCTCCAGCATCCTGAAGATGGAATTTATTAGAATGCAGGCTCCTTGAACACACCCTTGCAGAAAACTGTCTTTATTTGCAGATGACATCATCTATGTAGGAAATCCTATGAAATCTACACAAAAAAGCTACTAGAACTAATAAATTTGAGTTTAGCATGGTTGCAGGATCAAAGTTCAATATTCAAAAATTGACTGCATTTCTATATATTGGTAACAACGACAAAAAAAACAAAACACTGCATGTTCTCACTCCTAAGCGGGAGCTGAACAATGAGAACACAGGGACATAGGGAGGGGAACATCACACACTGGGGCCTGTCGGGCGGTGGCGGGCAAGGAGAGGGAGAGTATTAGGACAGATACCTAATGCAGGTAGGGCTTGAAACCTAGATGATGGGTTGCAGGTGCAGCAAACCACCATGGCACATGTATACCTATGTAACAAACCACATTCTGCACATGTATCCCAGGACTTAAAAAAAAAATAAAAGATGACAGAACATTGACACTTAAAATGCAATTTACATTAGCATCAAAAATATAAATTATTTAGGAGTAACTCTGATGCAAGATATGCAAAACCTCCAAAACAATGAAAACTACAAAACACTGCTGAGAGAAATTGAAGAATCCCTACATAAATGAAAGCACTACCATGTTCATGGATCTGAAGACTCAATGTTAAAATGTCAGTTCTCTCCAAATTGATCTATAGACTCAACACAATTGAAACCTCAGCAAACTGTTTTGTAGACATTGATGATCTGATTCTGAAACTCATGTGGAGATGGAAAGAACCCATACTAGCCAAAACAACTTTGAAAAAGGAAAATGAAGTTGGAGGACTCTCAGTTCTCAGTTTCAAAAACTTAATACAAAGCTACAGTCATCAAAACAGTGTGGTGTTGGCATCAAGATTGACAAATAGATCCGTGGAACAGAGTAGAGTCCAGAAATAGCCCCACAGATGTGTGGTTGACAGATTTTTCACAAAGGTGCCAAAGCAGCTCAGTGGGGGAAGGGAAGTCTTTCCAACAAATGGTGCTGGAACAATTGGATATCCATAGGAAAATAGCCCCTGGTGATGCAAGATGAGTCTTCACTTCTGTCTCCCACTGTCTCCATGTGACTTTTAAACAAAATAATTACTTGTTTGGAAAAAAGTTTTATCATTCTTTTTCATGGTTAGCCAGTTGCTTCAATACCCTCCTGCTTCACCCCAAGTTGCCTCCTTTTCCCTGAAGGAGAAGGATTGGGTGGCACCTGGCTGACTTTGCTGTGCTATTCGAGCTGTCTTGCATTTGAGTCCTGTGCAGCCCCTCCATAGGTGCTGTGGGGCCATTTTCTTAATGTCTAGGATCCTCAGTGTTGTCTGTAAAATGGAGATAAGACTAATATCTCCTGCATAGGAGTGTGCAGATTGAGCACCCTGTAGGTGTTCCACAAGTCAGGATGTTTTCTGTCTCTCTTTAGAGGGTCTAGTGGCTAAGGAACTAACCTCTGCCTTCTCTCTCCTGCTTTTTGCTTTGGGTCCTTTGTGGACACCAGATACAAATGGAGCTTCAGAGTGAAGACAAGATTCAGCTCCTTCAGTCTGCCTCCTTTTTTTCATCACCTTGAGAGGGGAAAGGCAAGGAGAAGAGAACTGTAATGCCTCTGCCCACCAAACATTGGAGAGGGAAGGGAGGAAGGTCTCTCAACAGGGTGGGTCTATAGCTCTGCCTGACTCCTCTTTAAAGAGAGGATCCTTGGGCAGAAAGCTGTTTGAAATGACAGTTGAGCTTCGAGTCGATTGGGAAGAGATTCCAGGTGAGGAGACAGCAAGTGCAAAGGCCCTGGGGTAGAGATTATCTCCATCTTTTTGAGGAATATCTATGAAGCTAGAATGTCTGGAGTAGAGAAAAAGAGAAAGATGAGAGCAAACACCACAGAGCAATGCCTCATGGGTCCTCATGAAGGTGGGTTTCAGAATCACTGGTGCCCATTGTGAGAAGCCTTCAGGGAAGGACGCAGGCTCACCAGGCATCCCAGCCCCTGAAATCCACTGGTCAGCCCACTTAAAGTTGCCCAACTGGTGGCCTATGGCAGTCGATGTTGATGGACCTGAGGCACTGTCATATCCGGAAAGGTCTTCTGGATCATCAGAGGAGGATTAAATTAGGTAGAATTCAGTCTGTGCATCTGTCCTTAAATTATTAAGGGTGATTGTTGCTAAGAGCATTGGCTCTGAGATCAGGACCCTGGATCTGTAGCTCAGCCCTTCCTCTTACTAGTTGTGTGACCTTGAGCAAGTTGCTTTTCTTCTGTATGCCTCACTTTCCTCATTTGTAAAACAAGTACCTAACTCATAGGGTTATGGTGACACCTAAATGCGTATTACAAGTAACATGCTTGGAACTTTGCTAGACACATAGTAAGTGCTCAAGAAATGTTAGCCATTGTGAGGCCGGGCACAATGGCTCATGCCTTTAATCCCAGCACTTTGGGAGACCGAGCCAGGAGGATCACTGAGGTTGGGAGTTCGAGACAAGCCCAACGAACATGGAGAAACCCCATCTACTAAAAATACAAAATTAGCCAGGCATGGTGGTGCATGCCTGTAATCCCAGCTACTCGGGAGGCTGAAGCAGGAGAATCACTTGAACCCAGAAGGCGGAGGTTGCGGTGAGCTGAGATCATGCCATTGCACTCCAGCCTGGGCAACAAGAATGAAACTCCATCTCAAAAAAAAGAAAAAGAAATGTTAGCCCACTGCGGTAGACAGAATAATGTCTTCCACCCCCACAGATGTCCATGTCCTAATCTGAAGAACTGTGAATATGTAATGTTAATTGGCAAAGGGGAATGAAGGTTGCTAATCAGCTGACCTTGGCTTAGGGAGCTCTTGGATTATCTTTGAGCCCAGTGTAATCACAAAGGTCCCCATAATGAAAAAGGGGGGCAGGAGAATGAGTCAGAGAGATGTCAAGATGAAATGCTGTTGGTTTTGAAGACAGAGAAAGAGACTGCCAGTCAAGGAATGCAGGCACCTCTAGAAGCAGGAAAGGGCAAGGCCATGATTCTGCCGAGAGCCTCCAGAGGAATGGAGCCCTGCCAACCCTTTGATTTTTATCCTAGTGACAGCTATTTTGGACTTCTGACCTCCAGAACTGTAAGATAATAAATTTGTTGTAAACCACAAGGTTTGTGGTAATTTGCTAACAGCTACAATAGGAAACAAATTCAGCCTTTATCATCATAACCGTGATAATGATGATGATAGACTTTTTCCACATGGCCTCAGAGAACAGGGATGAGGGAATGAATGGAAGGGGTTGCAGGCAGGCTGAGGCCACCATCCAGCAGCTGGAGCCCACACCTTCCCATAAGGCTCAGTCTTCTCTCGGTGCCACTAGCTAGAGGTATCTGTCAGACGAAGGGGACCGTGACTGACCTATGACTAGATAAATTTGAGGCTATAGATCCTTTATTTTAGAATTTCAAAAATTAGTGATTTGTGTGTGATATGATCATCAGTATAGTCTTGGAATCAGAATATTCATTAGACTACTCCCTTCTCTCTGTTTACCTGGATAGAAGGTCCTACTTTGACATGCAATTCATTTGCAGTATTTCCTTTGCCGTTTGCAGTCAGAAAACTGTGAATTCACACTTTTCTATTACTGGCAGCTGCCAAGTACAGAGTACTGGTTTACCTCCATTTCTTCTAATTCTCATCACACTTCTCTCAAAGTGTGGGTTTTCATATACATAATGTTTTCGTTTTTGCACAAAGTACATTTAGCAATGATGGAAATTATAAAAGATGGTGAAATTTAGGGACTTCATCTTTCAAATCCCATCATGGTAACGTATCAGTTATTTGCATTTTGGTTTCCTTCCAGTCACTGTTCCCCCATACTTACCAGAATGTGCTCAACGAGTATAACTTTTTCCTGCAAAGTGGACGTTTTTAATGTTATTTTACAGACGAGGAAGCTGAGGTCAGAGGACTTCAAAATATACACTGATTTTGGAAAAGAGTAGAATTAGAACAAATGGTGTGCTGGTAAAATGTGTAACAACCAGCTCTCTGAAATTTAAAAAAAAAAAAAAAAAAAAAAAAAGCCCTGATTTGTAGTGTTTGCCAATTTCCATGGTTTAAAGCTCCCACCATGGTTGATTTTGTGGGACTGGGATGAGATGGGAGCCAATGCAAGCCTATAGCAGCACACCTCTAGAATCCCTGATCCTCCACTTCTATGCTAGAAGAACATGGGCTCAGCCTGCCTGAGCCTCAGTCTCCTTTTCAATAAGATGGATATCACTCAAAAACCAGGACAGTGCCTAGTTCACAAGGACTCAATAAACTCTAGTGCCCTTCATCCATTTGGAAAAGAGACATCATTCTAAAAAGTTATCTGGCACAGTATTTTTCAAGCTAAATCATGACTCATTATGGGGTTGTGAAAGTAATCTATTTGTGGGCTGCAACTGGATTTTTTTTAAAAAGAAAGAAAACAAATAGAAAGGATGACAATAGAAAAGGAAAAATCAGAGTATAGCAGATATAGGAGGAATAAATGTTATTCCCTGATTTTTTTTTTTTTTTTTTTTTTTTGTTTCATCCCTACATGTGGATGAGTGTGTGTACTTGGTCATGAAAAAAAAATACTTTTCTTTCTGTGGGTCACAGTCAAAACAGTTTGAGAGCCACTGATCTGGGGAATCTGGCTTTCTAGAAAGCAGTACTTTTACTTAGTAAAGTCATGGCAGTGTGAGACAGGCAACTAGGAAAAGTAGCTTAATACACCTCTCTGCAAAGGAAATGGGGCTGGCACACCCAAGGGTGGAGACTGTGTGGTCAGTGTGTAGGGGACAAGCCTGGGAAGGCCACTATGTCCTTGGTCTCCTCCAAGGTCAGGATTACGCTCTGGGTAGCCTTCAAATTGCTGCTGAGCCCTGGAGGAGGGAGGGAACTGTGCATGGGAAAGGAGGCGGAAGCTACACAGGAAACCCTCACTGCATGTTTGTCGCTGCTGGCACCCACCGCAGCAGCTACCAGACAACAACAATAGCGACATCAGGTAAAAAATGACCCACGGGGTCCCAGCCCTGCCATGCAGGGGCAAGGGCATGCCATCTAGAGGGCTGAAGTGTCACCAGGCTACAGCTGGGGTCATGTTGCCTGGCGCCGTGCTGTGCCTTGATTTCCTGATTGCTAATTAGAGGGCACTTTTCCTGCCCAAGGTCACTCGGGCTGGCGCCAGCCATGGGGCCACTTGCCTGCAGAGTTTTTCCTCCCCGATCTCTTGCACAAGGTGGTATTTTAAAAAATCACTCATGCCAAGACCTTCAGGTCTGAATGAACCACCTCTCCCAGGGGGACTCTCATCTTAAAACAAGGCCCCAGCAGTTCTTACCCAAAGGATTGTCCCAGGCAGGGGCTGTGCAGAAAGCCCCAGCAGCCTTACAAGCCTCTCCTTTGGCTACAGTAGGCTATGACCCCAGACCCCGTGCTGACCCAAAAGCACTTCCCACTGTTCTCCAAACCTTTCTTTCCAGACCAAAGAGACAGGCTCCCCATGGTTCCCGAGCCCTGCCAGCTGGCACATCCTCCCACACACCAATGAATGGTGTGGAAGGCAGAGCTACATCAGACGTTACCGTATTAGGCCATTCTTGCATTGCTCTAAAGAAATATCTGAGACTGGATAATTTATAAAGCAATGAGATTTTAATTGGCTCACAGTTCTACAGGCTGTACAGGCGTGGTGCTGGCATCTGCTTGGCTTCTGTGGAGACCTCAGGGAGCTTTCGCTCATGGCAGAAGGCAAAGCAGAAGCTTGCGCGTCATGTGGTGAAAGAGAAGCAAGAGAAAGCAAGGGGATGGGAGAGGTGCCACACACTTAAACAACCTGATCTTGCAAGAACTCACTCACTATGGCGAGGACAGCACCAAACCATTAGGGATCCATCCCTGTGACCTCCCAGTAGGCCCCACCTCCAACACTGGGGATTACATTTCAACAGGAGATTTGGGTGGGGACAAATATCCAACTCTATCTTTTACTTGACTACAACAAAGCATACGGAGGATTAGTAGCTGGCTCTGACACATAGGAACTAGGGTCCCCTGTTTGCTTCTGACCTCACAGTTTGCTGGTTAATCATCTAGTTTCAGCCTGGTTCTCAACGTCCCTTACCTATCCTAAGAGCACCCACATCCCTCAAGGATGAACAGTATTCACAAGGACTTTCCACTCGACAGTTTACAAAGCACAGTTCTTATCTTCCATCTACCTACACAGCATTTCTTAACCTGGGGCTCCTAGAATTCAGGGGTGCATGTGACATTGGATGGGACAAAAAAATTGCATCTCTATTTTAGTTAACTACTAAGTGAAATTCAGCATTTCCTGTTCATAGGAATGCAGGCAACAAACCTCAGCAGTGTCCGCAGCACCTGCAATTTGTCACTAATAACAAATCACAGGTATTTTCATTTTCACAGTACACTTGTTGCAGGTATCATGAAATGACATTTGTAGTCATGGCTACCTCAAAATTATAGCTACTACTGGATCTCATTAGGTAAAGCTTTAATAAAGAAGGATATTTCTGACTTTTTTTTTTTTTTACAAATATGTTTCTAAAATTTTTTTGATGGCTATATCTCAGCATACTTTATTTTCTTTGCAACTCTCTGTATTTTATGTTATGCATTTAAAGCATTATTCTGAGAAGGGAATTAAAACTTCTTCAAGCTGCCAAAAAGATCCTCAGCACAAAAAAGATTAAGATTAAATTCCCCGAGAAGATGGTGCTCTAGCCCTGAGTAGAACTACAGTAGTGTGCAAAACCAAGGAAAATTCACTCTTACCCCTAAAGGGCTCAAAGCCAGATAGAAATATTCAGAAGCAAAGAAACAACTGCACACTAGCCTAACGGGTGCTGTGAAGGCAGAGACTGTATGGGCAGATGGCATGGCTGGGAAAGCCTGGGAGGGCTGGAGTAGGATCTGGAGGGCGGAGAAACAGGGGGCCACTGCCTCATTTCAGACCCTTGGCGGATTCACAGCCTACTCCTGGCCAGAGAGGAGAGAGCCCATCTACCTACACCGACATGGGCTACTCCGGAACAGCTTGGTGGCGCTGGGTGTGAGTGGCTTCCCCCCGGCCTGCTCCATTTCCTCCCTAGCAATCCAAATGCCACCCACAGCCCTGGGCCTGGGAGCAGGGGGATGTCCCCGTTTACCTTGGCCTAGAGGTTTCAAGGGACACAGAAATTTTAGTGCTAAGAAGGGGGAAAGTCCCAGGGCAAACAGGTACAATTGGTCCAAACCCCACCCTTTTCATCTAGTACTAATTCAACTGCCTGGAATTTGGGTCAAGTTAGTCCCATAGCACCTTCTCTATCTGAGTTTCCATTTCTGTTCCCATCTGTCTCTCTCTGGCTGTCACTCTCTCACCTTCTACCCAATTTCTGTGTTAGCTCCCAAGCTTACCAATGTCCCCAGCTCCTGTCTCCCAGCACTTGTGAGAGACAGGCAGGACTAGCTGGATTTCCTAGGCCGACTAAGAATCCCTAAGCCTAGCTGGGAAGGTGACCACATCCACCTTTAAACACAGGGCTTGCAACTTAGTTCACTCCGGACCAATCAGGTAGTAAAGAGCGCTCATTAAAATGCTAATTAGGCAAAAACAGGAGGTAAAGAAATCACCAATCATCTATCGCCTGAGAACATAGCAGAGGGGACAATGATCGGGATATAAACCCAGGCATTCCAGCTGGCAACAGCGACCAATCAAGCTGAACACTAGTCACTGGGTTCCATGGTACTCTTCCGTGACCCACAGCTTCTAATGGAGCTATAACACTCACCTCACGGCCCAAGATTTCATTCCTTGGAATCCGTGAGGCCAAGAACCCCAGGTCAGAGAACACGAGGCTTGCCACCATCTTGGAAGTGGCCCACCGCCATCTTGGAAGTAGCCCACCACCATCTTTGGAGCTCTGGGAGCAAGGACACCCCCTCCGCCCCCCCTCCAACACTCTGAGGACCTGGCTTTCTCCTAGGGGCCTGTTGAGCACTACTCATTCTTTGTTGATAATTGAAGTATAAATTACACAAAGTGCTCAATTGCGGGGGACTAGCTCAGCTAACATTTGTATACCCTTAAAACCACTAAACAGGTCAAGACACAGAAGGCTATCACACCCCAGAAGGCTCCCTAGTATCCCTCACTGTCAACCACTCCTCCAAAGAGTAACCACTGTTCTGTCCTTGTCACATAGTTGAGTCTGACCTTCATGTGAACGGAAGCAGGCCCCCATGCCCCTTAGGAGCGCATCCCACAGAAGCTGCTAATGATTCCACTTCAGCAGGATCACAAAGCAGAATCGGGGCAGAAAAGGCAGGGGAAACAGGATGTTTGGGCTAGAGGAAACAAATAGCCTCACGTTTAAGTAAGGACACTGAAGACTCAGAGAAGGACAGTTCGTTGACTTGTTCCTTATTTGACCAGCATTAACTGGGCTCAGGGACACATAGGCAGGTGGGGGAGGCAAATTTGAGATTAGAACTCAGAATCCCAGGGCAACCTCCTTCCTTTTATCTTCAAGGTGCCCTTGGAACAAAAACCAGGGCTGACTTGCCCTGGTTGGGAGGTTTTTGCCATTCTCCATTTCTTCTGCTTCTCCCCCTGCCAGATGCCCCTTAGGCCTGAGATGGCTACACAGGAGTGGTTCCCAATCCTCATGTGCATTAAAATCACTGGGGAACTTTAGAAAAATCTCAGTGCCCAGGCCTCAGCCAGACCAATGAAATCCCTATCTGTGGGAGTGAGACACAGGCATCCGTATTTTTAAAACTCTTCGGATGATTTTGCTCTTCTCTACCAAGTTTGTAAAGCAGAAGCGCTTCTCAAACTGCAGTGCACGTGACTCTTACAGGGCTCTGGTTAAAATGCAGATTCTGATTCAGCAGGTCTGAGTGGAGCCTGAAAATGTGCATTCCTAGCAAGCTGCTGGGACACCGATGCCTCTACTCCAAAAACCACACTTTGAGCCGTAAAGCTATAGAGGCCTGCTGTCCCTTTCTTCCTGCACCCAATTCTTCTTCTTCATATAAATAGACTTTGCACTGATTTATTTTTCAGTTTGTCTGTTAAACATGCAGCTTCCACATCATCCGAATAATTATAGATGTACCCACCCTTCCTAGAAAGGGTATGATGATGTATCATGTGCCTTCTACATGTGAAATGTTGTCATCAACTGCTTTTAGGAGTTACAGCCCCTGTTCAATGATGAGGAACAGTAGCTCAGGGCCCCTGGTGTTAGTGGCAGTTCTTGCTGCAAGGCTCCAAGGCTCTTCTAAGTTACCTGCTCCTCCTCACCCAATGCTCTCTTTAAATTTGTGATTATCGAGCTTGTGAATCTGATTCATATTTTAGCTTGGAAGTCAAAACCTCACCTAGTTTTTAGTACACACTTAACTGAAAAAGATCTTTCCATTTTTTGTAATCTCTACCGCAGATCTCTTTTTCATTTCTCATTTCCCTAATTTCTTGCCCTGCCCAGTCCAATCTTCACCAAGACTTCCTTCCCCGAAGCCCTTCTATCTCTCACCACTGTTACTGTCCCACCGTTGGCTAGCCTCACCCCCGTACACCCAGACTGTGTCAGGGGTTCTCACTAAGTGGATTCGAGAGAGCAGTGCAGCTAGGATACCCTGACACAGCCCCAACGGAACCACCCCAGGCCTGGCTTACTTCTTTGTCCTTTATCCAATGCCAGCAGTGAGATTTGGACTACAGGATCCTGTCCTGGGAGTCCCCACAGTAGTCTTAGGGTTGCTGTTGCTGAATG
>NC_045448.1:30274490-30432113 GCF_002776525.5 Piliocolobus tephrosceles
AGATGGTTAGTTTTGTGCATCAATTCGACTGGGCTAAGGAATGCCCAGGTAGTTGATAAAATACTATTTCTGGGTGTGTTTGCAAGGGTGTTTCTGGAAGAGATCAGCATTTGGATTGGTGAATTGATGGACTGATGCCTTCCCCAGTGGAGGTCACATCATCCTATCCACCGAGGGCCCAAACAGAACAAAAAGGTGGAGTAAGGATTAATTCTTTCTCTCTGCCTAAGCTGGGACATCAAGCTTCCCCAACCCTTGGATACTGGTACTCCTGATTCTCAGGCTTTCAGACGCAGACCCAGACTCTACACCTTCAGCCGCCTGGGTTTTAGGCCTTCAGGCTTGAGCTGAAATACACCACTGAATTACGCCTGTTTCCATAGCTTGTAGATGGCAGATTGTGGGACTTTTGGGCTTCCATAACCGCATGAGCCAATTTTTATAATAATCTGCTCACGCGTGTGTGTGTGTGTAAAATTGCCTCATTCATTCTGTTTATCTGGAGAACTCAAATACAATTGTGATGCCAATCTAAGGAGCTGCACTCCTGTCCCCTCACCTACAGGAGGACAGACACATCAATGACACACAGCTCCCAAGCCAGTTTTGCCTATCATCATTCCCTTGCAGGTCTGTTAACCAGCGCCCAGGTGATGGGTACAGCAGGTTCACTGTGGCAGCCTGCATCTCTGTAGCTGGTGCCGAGGAACTACCTGTGGCTCTACCACATTGCCACAGCCAGGCATATAAGATCGTCCTCCTTACAGGGCCAGTAGGGCCAGCTAGGTCAGTCTCTGATGAGAGGCAGCCTCGTGTGGTAGTGAGATAACAGATTTTGGAAATAGACAGACCGGGGTTGAAGTCCCGATTCCCCCACCACCCACTATCTGACCATGTGACTTAACTCTTTGTGCTTCAGTGTCCTCATTTGTAAATGGGGAGGAGGCAATAACTCATTAGGGAAATTATTGCAAAGATCAGGTATGAGTATGTATTCAGGTTTACCCCTTCTTTGCTATTTTGAGCATGACATGAATTGATGCCTGTGGAAAGGGTTATTTAGCACAGCACCCAGCCCATATGTGGTGAGAAGGTGCTCACCAGATATTGCCTTCTCTCCCTTTCTTGATGACCATCTTTCTGATGCCAAGCAAATCACTTCTCTGCTCTAACCTTCATCCTAGGTAACAAAGGGACTGTCTGGTAGGGCAAAGGGTCAAGCCAGAACTCACAAGTTTCCAGTTCTCCCTATGGCCACCCTTCCCAGACAGCCTCCTCTGACCTTTTGCATCCTGCACCTTTGCTAGAATTCCTGGGATCAAGAAACCTCCAACCTCAGGCTTGGAGCAGTTAACTCAGGTGCTGGGGGTGAGGGAGAGAAAAATGTTGGCATGTGAACTAGTTCACGATGACCCAGCTCACAAGCTGCATGGATAATCACTGTTTATCAACTCATTGGAAAAAATGACTACAATTACATTTCACACATCAACAAAAGGAAAAAATAAAGCTCCATTGGAATGTCTGAGTCATTCTTCAGAGCCTTTAAATTACCCATTCATTATGACCCTTCTCCTCATCACGTACCCTCCCTTGCAGGGACCGGCGAGCTGCCATCTGCCCAGTGCTTCCCATCCTGGCCAAAAGACTCTGCAGACCAAACAAGACTCTGTTTGGGGGCTTACAGTAGACCACAAGGAGCTATTAAAGGGATCAGCAAGGCCTGGAGGGTCTTTCTTTTAGGAGGAATTGTTTCAGACTCTGTTCTGAACTGTTGACTTGGGCGTGTCATTTACACACATATACCAAAGTCTGGCTGAGTGAGGAGGAATCATGGTCAACAAGGAGATTTTGCTGTCACTTGGGGCCAGCATTTTTCACAGATGTGAAATAACAGCTTCATGGTCACAGTTTGTTCAAAAATGAATCACTTCATTTAGGAGAAGAGGTAGGAGGGTTCAGCGGTAACCCCCGACCCCTGCCCCACTGAAACACTGAACCTTTTCTGCCACCAGATGTGTGCGGTCCGGTATCTGGTTTGGCCAATCTAGATGTCCCCGGAAAACTGGCAATGATTGCATCTTAAATTCACAGGAACAGTGGTTTTAAAGCAGTTTGGGGGTCTTGCATCCCTTTGAGAATCTGATGGAAACTATGGATTTTCTCTCTGCAAATACCAACATAGGCTTACAAATTCCAGGGAGTCCACAGGCTCCTGTGAGAGGCAGGGCATCCCCAAAACCCAGCTTGTACTAGACAGACTTGTTACTGAAGAAACCCTGGAGTGAATTGTTTTGTGAAGGGTCCTTTGGTCCCAGGGATCCCCCCCTACCATGTCACCTCTTCTGTGTGTTTTAAGACTTCATCTTTGAAAGTAGGATTTGCTCAGTGGCAAAAGAAGTGGCTCAGACACTGAGGCTTACAGGTCCCTGTCCCAGGTCAAAATGAAGCTCCCTTTTCAGTTTATTCAGAGATCAGAACATTCTTTCCTAACCAGGAAACTGGATCAGGCCAACGTCAGTACAAAGTGCACTGTCAGGGCCTGGTGGGTAACTTGGCCTCTTGTGGGTCGCTCCTTATGCTATCAACACCAGGATTATCTTAGATGTCTTGGCCAAAACCATAATCTCTGGGCCCCCAAAGGGAATGCCGTCAGACAGCAAGGAATGACAGGTTTCCAGGAAGTGCACGCCCTGTGCCACCCAGAGCTTCAAGAATCTTGGCTATCATCCATTCATCAACTTGGTCATTAAATCTGTGGGCCATAGTGGGCGGTGAGCAACAGGTCTGGGCTGGAGAAGGCTGTGTTTACACAGCAGTTTTATGCCTGCCAATCTGTCTGTGAACTTTGGAAGACTCATTCACCGCTGCAATATGGTAATTGTCAATGGGGACAGTAAGGATTTCTTACATCTGTGTGCCTTTTTACCCTGTATAAAACGCTTATGCCGATACAGCATTCTCTTTTTTAATGTGGAAAATACACATAAAATTTACCATTTTAACTATTTTTAAGTGTAAAATCTGGTGACATTAAGTATATTCACAACCTTGTGCAACCATCACCCCATCCATTTCCAGAGCTTTTGCATTGTTCCGAACAGAAGCTCAATTACTTTCTGTCTCTCTGAATTTGCCTAACGTAGGTAACTCACATATGTGAAATCATACAATATTTGGACTTTCGTGTATGGTTCATTTCATTTAGTAGAATGTGTTTGGGCCTATTCATGTTGTGGCGCGTATCAGAATTTCATTCCTCCCTATGGCTGAATAATATTCTGTTGTATGTAGAGACTACATTGTATTTGTCTATTCATCTGTCAGTGGACATTTGGGTCATTTCCACCTTTTGGCTGTTGTGAATAATGCTGCCGTGCACATTGGTGTCCAGATATCTGCCTGAGTTTCTACTTTTCATTCTTTAGAGTATATATCTACGAGCAGAATTGCTGGATCTTGTGGTAATTTTATTATATTTTCTTTTTTTTGTTGTTTTTTTGAGACAGAGACTCGCTCTGTCGCCCAGGCTGGAGTGCAGTGGTGCAATCTTGGCTCACTTCAAGCTCCGCCTCCTGGGTTCACGCCATTCTCCTGCCTCAGCCTCCTGAGTAGCTGGGACTACAGGTGCCCACCACCACGCCCGGCTAATTTTTTGTATTTTTAGTAGAGATGGGGTTTCACCGTGTTAGCCAGCATGGTCTCGATCTCCTGACCTCATGATCCGCCTGCCTTGGCCTCCTACAAGTGCTGGGATCACAGGCGTGAGCCACTGCGCCTGGCCCAATTTTATTATATTTTCTTATTTATATTGTGCTAAAGAACTCCTACTTTATTAGAACCGTTTTAAACATAAAGACATTGAAGCTCAGAAAAGTGCAGAAAATGAATTCCCTCAATGAAGTTTGCTAACTGAGAGATTCCTGTGCCCAGGGTTGGGACAAGTGGAGGCAAGTGGAACACCTAGGGTGCAAACAACAGGAGGAGTCCCTCTCTCCCTCCTTTGCCTTGTTGAATTTGTCCTCCAGCTGCAGTAGCAGTACCAGGCCCCACGATAGTTTTAGAGCCTATGAAAATGTTTTAATGTATTTTATAATCAGAAAAAAGAAATCGAATCTAGCTTGAATTGTCTCTATATCAATGCAGTTCTAAAATACAATTTTGTGTGTGTATGTATAGGTATTTTTTAGATAGAGGAAGGAATCTACAAAGGCAAAAGTGCCTAGGGCCCCCAAAAGTCATAATGGTTTCTGCCCTGAAAATGAGCATCCTATGAAGAATGAGGTACCCAGGGAACATGATTTAAGGAGGCTTTCATTTTTAGGTTCCTGCAAGTGCTGAGCCTGCGCAGTCATGATCCCCATAATGAGTGCCTCCTTAAATGCTAGGAGCCAGGTGCCTGGTTTGCCTTACCCCAGGCCCAGCCCCATCTGCATCCTAATCAGGCTGGACTGCTACTCCTGGCACACTGGGCAAAATCATCTTGGGCCACAGATTCCTCCCTTGGCAGCATGCTGCGCATCTCTAAGGGAAAGAGGCTGAGGGAAGTTCAGTTTAGTCCTAAAAAGGCTAGGTGTTTGCCCATTGGGGCGCCCTGGAGAGGCCTCGGTGAACCCCTCCCCAATCAGCCTGTAGTAGTAACACTTAACACTACTCATACCATCTCATCAAGGTTGCCACATCTGTAGTTTTTCTTATTTTACTAGAAAGTCCTATTTGTAGTCATTTCCAAAGCATTAGCTAATTCTGCAAGCCATCAGGATCAGAGGAGGAAAGATTTCCTTTCTACAGGTCTCCCTCTAGATTCAGAATCCTTCTTATATTTTCATCCCTTCAGAGCACGCTGCTCACCGCCTCCTCATGCTTCTCTGCACCCACACACTTCACAGAGTGCAGTCCTTTTATATTCACTTCCGCAAGGAAATGGCATTTGGAGAAACAAGATATACTTTACTTATTAAATAGTTCATTCAGCAAATCTTCATAGAGTACCTACTAAATGCTCAGGCGCTGGGATACAGACACACACACAGCAATCCAAAATCCCTGCCTTCGTGGAGCTTACATTCTAGTGGGGAGAGAGCAATACCAAAAAATAAAGAAATAAGTGACAAGATTTATAATGGGCCTGATAGGGATAGGTAATGGAGAAATAAAGCAGAGGATAGGGGATGCTGGGTGGGGCTGGGAAGTGCAATTTTGGATCAGGTGGTCAGAGGAGGTCCCATGGAGAAGACTGCATTTTAGCAAAGACCTGAAGAGTGTGAGAGAATAAGCTCTGTGGATGGCTGGGACGTGCATTCCACGTGCCTGTCCAGGGGACGTCACTGCTGCTGTGTTCCTGTGGGTTGATTCCTCTTTACAGCACCAAACAGTCTCACAGAGTGAACTTTTAAAAACTGATCTACGCACCCCATGCCTTAAAAATCACCCATGACTCCAAAAAGTCGATGGGATGAAACTCAAATCCCTCCGTTTGGTACACATGGCTCTTCACAACGTGACCACAACCTGTCCTCAGCCCACTCTCCATACAGAATGGCAGGCAGCCTGAGACAGCCCCTGGTGATTCCCACCTCTCGGTATTCATGTCCTTGTATAATCCCCTCCTCTGGAGAGTCACTGTGCCTGGTGATTTGCTTCTGCCATTTAAGTAAGGCAAAAACCATGGGATATTAATTCTGAGATTAGGTTGAAAAGAAATCATGGCTTCCGTCTTGCACACGCTCCCTCACCCTTCTTTGCTCTGAGGGAAGCCAGCTCCCATGTTGTAACCTGCTCTATAGAGAGGCCAATGTGGCAAGGAACCCAAGGGGACTTCAGGTCAAAAGTTGGTGAGGAGCTAAGGTCTCAGCCCAATAGGCTGTGGGAAACTGAATCCTACTAACAACAACATGGGTGAGCTTGAAAGTGGGCCTTCCCCTGGTTGAGCCTTCAGATGAGACCCCAGCCCTGGCTGGCACTCTGACTGCAACCTTGTGATAGACTTTGAAGCAAAGGCACCCAGCTAAGCGGTGCCCAAATTCCTGACCCAAAACTGAGGTAATAAACATATGTAATTTTAACAAGTTTTGGGATAATCTACTATACAATAGATTAATAAATAATACAATAGCAATAAATAATTAATAGCAATAAATAATTAATACAATACAACCTCACTAAGTGCCAGAAAACCACTCCAGAGTTTAGCACCACTCTAAATTCTTGACCAGCATTTCCTCCAGGGCTGTCATCCAGCCTCACATTCTATTTTGCTTTTCTGGCCACCCAGCTCTTCATCTCTCCTCAACAAATATAGCAGATCACATCAACTCTCTTCACATTGCCAGCCCTGTGACTACCCACCCTCAGAGACTCCTCCCCAACACTCTCCTCTCAATCCCAGGAAATGACATCACCAAGAATATGAAAGTTATCAGATGAGAAGTCCCTTAACCTCTCAGCTTGAAAGGGACAAAATTATCCATATTTGCATGCAACCACTCATCTCTCCCTTCTACTGCAGTAAAGGACTAGTCCTTAAAGCTGATCTCAGTTCCTCCTCCAGCAACTGGATCCTGTCCCATCTCTTTATATTTTCAAGGATCCCTCCTTTCTTCTGTATCTTCAACCCCTTCCTCTCCTTTCCAACGACCTTTCAAGTCACTCAGTTCTCTCCCATCTTAACAAACATTTCCTTGATCCCAGAATCCCCCTCCAGCAACTGCCACCCACTCTGACTTTCCCTGCAACCAAACTCTTGCTGTGTCCTCTGCATTTCCTCCCTTTGCATCCACTCCAGTCTGGCTTTTGCCCTAACCATGCCACCAAAACACCTGTCTCCAAAGTCATCAATGTCCTAGAGGCTGCTAATCAAATAAACATGTTTCACACCTCAGGTCTGTTGATGTTCAGGACCATTTGAAACGTTGACTGCTCTGGGCTTCAAGACTCTCCCGGCCTCTCCTTTATAGACCCTGTTGCCAACTCCTCTCCTCCTCTGCCCAACCTCCAATGCTAGGGTATCTCAGACTAGGTCCTAGGCCCTCTTCTACCCTCCCACCCCTTCCACTGAACCCTATATACAGTTTGCTTTTGCTAGGCAATCTCAGCCACATCTCAAATAATATCTCTGCATCTGCATCTTTAACTCTCAAATTTATAGCCCTGATCCAGACATCTTTGAACTCTAGATTCTTTTTATCTTTTTTTGAGACAGAGTCTTACTCTGTCACCTAGGCTGGAGGGTAGTGGTGCAATCTCAGCTCACTGCAACCTCCGCCTTCTGGGTTCAAGTGATTCTCTGCCTTAGCCTCCCTATTAGCTGGGATTACAGGCGCATGCAACCATGCCCAGCACATTTTTGTATTTTTAGTAGAGACAGAGTTTCACCATGTTGGTCAGGCTTATCTCGAACTTCTGACCTCAGGTGATCCACCCTACTCAGCCTCCCAAAATGCTGGTATTACAGAAGTGAGCCACTGTGCCAGGCTTGAGTTCCAGATCTATATATTCAACTGCCTGCTATCCACTGAGATGGCTTATAAGTACCTTAGATCCAATATGTCCAAACTTGAATTCATGTCATGCACCTCACAATTGGTATTTCTCCATTGTTTTATTTCTCAGAGAATTGCCCAAAACCGAAATCTGGCAGTTCGTGGTTACTACTCTCCATTCTGCTCCTAAAAGTATCCAGCATTTGCTTTCTGTCTCCAACACCACTTCTCTAGGCCAGGCTACCATCCTCTATGACCTGTAGTAGAGCAACGTTACCATTGTTCTTCTTCCCTCTTTCTCTCTCTCCTCCTTTTTTCTTGTTTTTCTTCTCCTCCTCCTTTTTCTCCTACACCTTCTCGTTTTTATCCTTCTTTTTCTTTAAAGCAATATCCTTCTAACTGAAGGCTTTTCAACCCTGGATATACATTTAAGATGCCTGCAGAACTTTAAAAAATTACCAATACCCAAGGTTTATCCCAAACCAAGTAAAGCAGAGTCTCTGCGAGTGGGATCCAATCACCCTTATTACAAGCTCCCCAGGTAATTCTAATTTGTTGCTTAGATTAAGACTCACTGCTCTAATTAGCCTCATCACATCCATTATTGCTCCACTCCATTTTCCATGCAACAGCCAGAGGGGTGTTCTTCATGAGGCAAATCTCATTGCATCCCTCCCCTTGCTCTTAGAATAAAGGTCAAAGCCTTCTGGCCCTCCAGCATCCCCCACCCCGGCCCCTGCCTCCTGGAAGTCTGGCTGCTGTATCAAATCTGAACTACTTTGAGATACTCTGGACTCTGTGTCCCTTCTACATCAGGCCCATCCACGTGCCGTTTTCTCTTCCTAGAATGCCTTGCCTGACTGATTCCACTCATCCCTCAGGAGGCAGCTCATCTGTCTCCTCCTCAGGCAGAACTCTCCTGATCCTCAGATCAAACAGGCTCCTCTCACCCCATTCGTGCTTCCATAGCTCCTTCTTCTTCCCCTCCATGGGCTTGGCACAATTGTCAATATACAATTACCTACGTGATTTTTGTTTGTTTAATTTCCCTTTTCCACTAGAAAGAGATAAGAATTATGTTTGCCTTGTTTTTTTCTGCATTCCTGGAACCTAACCTAACCCAATTACCAGGAACATAGTAGGTATTTAACAAAATTTTATGGAATGAGAATGAACACATACACATTCCTCCTACCCCACAGCGTGGCATATTTTTCCTCCTACTTGGAATGCACCAGCCCTGTCTACAGCCTCTCCTCTTTTCCCCTTGTCAAACTCCTACTTATCCTTCATGACCTAGTTTAAAAAGCTCTTCTCCACAATTCCTTCCTGGCTCCCTCAGGCAGAGCTCATCTCTCCTGCTCTATGAGCTGATAGTGTGCCTCCCCTCTTGGTATTTTAGTTACTTGTTTGTGAACTGTCTTCCTGCTGCTGCTGGACTTCAAGATCATCCTTCTTCTAGAGTTGATAACTTATTTACTGGACGAATGAACAAAAAATTGAGTCAATGGGGATCCCGTCACTCTCAAGTCAAGCTGTTTTCCTGGGGGAGCCGGACCCTGCTTTTAGGCTCCAATATGGAACCACCAAATTGTTCAAAGGCCAGCAGGCCAGACAATGGGGATCTCATTGTGACTGTGAAGTACTGGACGTACATACGATTGCCCCACAACACACGAGCTAGACTCTTGGGTCACACACAAAGTCCTTGTGCTGCACCCCTGAGGCTGAGCAGAACTTTTTTTTTTTTTTTTTTTTTTTTTCTGGGCCTCTGAAAACAGGTCTGGTGGAGTTTTTTGATGCAGGCTGTTGGGTGGGCTTCTAGAGTGGGGAAGGCCATGGGACTCTTTGCTCCTAGGGGAAGTGGGGGGACAGAAAGGAATGCAGCCTCAGCCCTGGACACCCCTCCCCATCACTGTCAAGTTGAACTGTTTTCCTGGGGAAGCCTGACCCTGCTTTTAGGCTCCAATTTGGAACCACCAAATTGTTCTAAGGCCAGCAGGCCTCATTCCAGACTGAGGGTAGTGGGAGAGACCAAGGCCAAGATGGAATAAGGAGAAGGGTCTGCTGCAGGGCTGAGGCCATGTAGAAGAGATGCTTCATGGCAGGCTCCAACTGCCCCAAGACAGGAGCTCGTGGCATTTTCCATACTTGATTCTGGCTGACTGCTAACCTAGCCAGCAGCTTTCTGCTTCTCCAGCTGCTCAGCCTGAGGAGGGGCCTACACCCTCAGACTTGCCCTGTACATCGGCAGGTCCCGGCCGCAGCAGCTGGGCAGGAGGCCCACCGCGTTGGTTCACGTCTGCTGACCAAGTGGAGAGAAGCAGAAGCAGACCTGGGCAGGGCAGGAGGAAGCCATCTGGGGAAATGCAGCTGAGGGCCCACTCTGTGAACCCCGCCCTGCCTGCCCTCAGGCCCAGATTCTCTTTCCTTAACCAAATCCACTGCCTGAGTGACATGGGTGGAATGGGGCAGGAGAGAGACAGCCTTTGGAAAAAGACCACCTGCCATGTGTTAGAAACAGTGCCAGGGGTGACCAAGAAACACCTCTTCCAGGTTACAGAGATGGAGCAAGGTTGACATCATGGATGATAATAGTAATAATAGTGGCTGACGTGTGTTGACCTTTCCTAAGTAGCAGGCCAAGAACTTTACAGAAATTGTCCTGTTGGGGAATCCGGCTCTATCACTGAAAGAAATTGAATTCCTGTTCATTGCCCCTACACCTCTTCACATGTTTTCAGAGCGCTGGCTGCAGGCACTATAGGTGAAACTCCTCTCATGGCCATCCAGTTCCTCTCAGCCTCACTTGGTCTGGGGCCCTTGGCTGCTGGTTGTGCTCCAGCTGTGTCTGAGTGATCAACTCAGCAGCAGCTCAGGCAGCTCCCAGGGGTCATGACCTGACAAAGCCCTCACTTCACACCTGCACTGTACACCTCTCCTTCTTGCAGTCTCTGAAGTATGAGATGCCGCTGATGGACCTCATATGCAGAGCCCCGAAGGGTGAGGTCAGCAGACCTTTGACCAATGGCAGACAGGAGACAGTGGACACATTCTGTCCCATTCTTCCCCACTGGCCAGGCTGTCCTGAGGCTCAGAGGTTCATACAGCCTCTTAGAAGACAGCCCTGCAATCACAAGCAATCAGCTTATCCAGTGTAAGTGGTGGCCTACCTGGTAACACACACTCATAAGGGCTCTGCCAGCTTCCTGCCCCACTCCTCTCTTCCTTTGCTTTTACTTCCCAAGCATTGCACACCCTAATAAGGCAGTAGCAGTGTGTGCCTCAGGGTATCCAGGCTAAGACAGGCCAGTGGAGAAACAGATATGGAAACAGATATGAATGCACATTATTTACATGAAGGGGAAAATAAAGATTGCTATCAAACTCCAGGCTGAAGATGATGAGTTCTGTTCTGTGAAAAGAGGGAGCTGTGATTTGTAGGGTGCTAACCTTGCAGCTGGCTGGAGGGTGGAAGTGAGAAAATGGAGGCTCAAGACAGAGAGTGGTTTGTGGGTGTGACACTGTAGTCTGGGTGGAGCTGGGGCTACTCAGGCACTTTTTGGGTACTTGTCCCGTGGCCTGGTAGGGTAACTGCTCCTTTCTGGAAGAAACAGTAGGAGAGGGAAAGAAACGAGACCCCCAGCTTGGAGCCTCATTCATCTTTGATCTATATACCTCTACCCCGTTTACATCTAGGAGGGTTTCCCTGGTCCCCTCCAGCCACCATCAGTCACCTAAATGGAGAGTTCCACGTTTCGTCAGGTGTTGGGGGGCTTTAGGACAACTTCTCTGATGTAGGACCCTGGAATCCAGTTCTGGAGAAACATTGCCTAAAATGACTAAATGTTTCAAAATGCCACTCTACGTCTGTGGCTCTTTGTATCCCAACATGGACGGTTCTAGCCCTTGTGTTCTTTCTCAGAGCAAGGACTTCCCATGGGGCCACCTGATAGCCTGGGCCCAGTGGAGCTTCCTTGGTCCAAGCCTCCCCCGTCAGCCTTGACTCCATCCCTCGGGTGCTTGGCTGCCTACCTCCCCATGGCTCTGACTCCACTCATGCCCTCCCCAGCAAGGGCCAGGGAAGCTCCCTCACAATCATGGTGGCCCCTCTTGACACAAACATTGCTGGTAGCCATGGCAGAAGGTTCCAGGGAGGTCAATTTTGGCTCTACGTGTGTGGCTAAGCTTTGGTGAGAGAAGGACTGATTTCGTTTGAATGACGTAGACAGAAAGACACTCCATCAGGCCTGAGGTCACACCCAGGACATGAGGAAAATCGACACCCTCTGGATGACCCAGCACTTTCTAGCATTTCTAAAGGGTTTGATGAATATGAAATAATACCAACACACTAGTCTCCTCATGCTCAGCACGTACATCCCCCCTGGCTTGGGAGCCGTGCTGACCTTTCCCAGTCGTTCTACTCACAGCACTCCCTGTAGGTACTTTCTAGCAGCCCATCCTTCCCTGACACGAAAACAAAACCAGACCTTCACCAGGATGCCTTCTCTACTCCACCTTCTCCATCCTTTGCCCCCACAGGACTGGCTCGCAGTGAGTGTTGGGGACCGCCGTGTCCCACTGTGCAGCAGTTCTGAGAGGGAGACTCTGCCTCCATAACGAGAAATGATGTAGGAGGGACACTGCTGGCATCTTTCTCTGCTCATTCCCTCCAAACCGCCTGCCTTCCTACAACTCCTCATTGTAGGAGGAAAGGTTTTTCTGATTAGTGTGACCATAGCATCTTTTCCCATCCTTTTGATTTTAACCTATTTGTGTCTTCATATTTCAATTTGTTTTTGTTTGTTTGTTTGTTTTTTGAGACGGAGTCTCTCTCCGTTGCTGGAGTGCAGTGGCACGATCTCAGTTCGCTGCAACCTCCACCTCCTGGGTTCAAGTGATTCTCCTGCCTTAGCCTCTCGAGTAGCTGAGATTACAGGAGCCCACAACCATGATTGGCTAATTTTTGTATTTTTAGTAGCAATGGGGTTTCACCATGTTGGCCAGGTTGGTCTCGAACTCCTGACCTCATGTGATCCACCCACCTAAGCCTCCCAAAGTCCTGGGATAACAGACATGAGCCACTGTGCCTGGCCTCAATTTGTTTTTTTTTTGATGGACAGAATATAGAGCTTGCCTTTAAAAAAACTCCAATCTGACAACCTCTGCCTTTTAAATGGGATATTTACACCATTTGAATGTAATGTGATTATCGATATGATTAGTATTACATTTACTATCTTGCCCTTTGCCATTTGTCTTATCTGTTTTTGTTCCCTATTTTTTTCATTTTCATCCTCTTTTGAGGTAAATTATTTTTTATAATTCTATTTTATCTCTTTTATTGGTTTATTAGTTATATCTGCTTGTCTTGTTTTGTTTGGGATGTTTGCTTTGGGGTATATAGTATACATCTTTAATTTATCACAATTCGTCTTCAAAATGTAGTATGGCAATTCATTTATAACACAAGAACCTTACAGGATACTTGCATTTACACCCTCCCTTCCTGGCCTTTGTGTTATTCTTGCTAACCATTTTACTTGTACATATAAACCTCACAATACATTGGTATTATTTTTCTTTTTAATGATCATTACCTTTTAGAGACATGTTAAAAATAAATTTATGTTTTTAATATTTACCACATATTTATTATTTTGTCTTTTCATTCTTTTATGTAGAACAAAACTTCTATTTGATTTCATTTTCTTTCTGTCCAAAGGTTCTCCTTTAACTTTCTTGTAGGATTAGTGATCAATTCTTTCAACTTTTGTATGTCTAAAATAATCTTTAGCTCCTCTTCTTTTTTTGCAAGATATTTTGCTGTATATAGAGTTCTAGGTTCACAGTGTTGTCTTTCAATCCATTAAAGAAGTTGGTCAGCTGTCTTTAGGATTGCATTGTTTCCAACAATGAGTCTGTTGTTATTTTCTTTGTTCTTCATGCCCCTGTCCTGGCTGCTTTTAAGGTTTTCCTCCTTATCTCTGTTCTTAAGCTATTTGATTATGTACACTGGTGTAGTTTTCTTCATGTTTCTTGTGCTTAGGGCCCATTAAGCTTCCTAAATATTTTTATCTAATTAAAAAACAAAGTATTCAGCTATTATTTCTTCCCTCTATCTCTTTATTCTTTTTGTGGGGACTGCAAAAAGAATTATTATGTATAAGCCATATATGATATTATCTTGCTTGAAGTTGTTCTGCAGCTCTGATGCTGTTTACTGTTTTTCTTCAGTCTGCAGTGTCCAATTCATTCTTATTCCCATCTAGTGTGTTTTTCCATCTCAGACATTAGAGGTTCTTGTTTGTTTGTTTTAATCTCTAGAAGTTTGATTTAGGTCTTCTCTTTTAAATATCTACCACGTTTCTCCTTAATACGCTCATGCTTTCCTCTATCTTCTCAAATATGTGGAGTATATTTACCTCATTTAAAATACTGTTCTTTTCTATTCACCTGTGTCATTTCTGTATCTATTTCTATTGATTGATTTTTCTCCTCATTATATTGTTTTCCTAGTTCTTTGATGCCTGATAATTTTTTATTGGATGCCAGATTAGTGCTGAATGCTAGGTTTTTTTCTTTAAATACTTTTGAGTTTTATTCTGGGACTCAATTAAGCTACTTGGAAACAACTTGATCTTTCAAGACTTGCTTTCAAGTTTTTTACATGAGTCAAAGCAACCTTTAATCTAGGTCCAATTATTCCCATTACTGGTCCAGGCAGTGAGGTGCTGTCAATGATTTTTAAGCAAGAGAGAGACATGATAGAATTTGCATTTAAGAAAACCACTCTGGCAGCATGAAGAAGATAGAGGGAGGAGATGGGAAGGACAGAGAGAGACCTAAGGCAGAGCTCAGTGTTTACGCAGCCCAGGTAGTGAAGAAGACAGGAGCTGAGGCTGCAGCCACTGCGGGGGTCTGAAATATCAGGACTGGAATCAATGGTGCTTGATGTGGGTAGAGTAAAAGAGAGAAGGGTGAGTCTGAAATAAGCTGAGGTTTCCTCATTTCTGGTGGGTTCAGAGGAAGTGAGATCCCACAGGAAGCCATTAACAGGGTTGCCAGGAGTTTCTAATCCCCCTTTTGTGAGTCTCTCTGTCTCTACCAGGGGGCTGATGGCAGGAAGAAGAAAAGTCAGAACCACATAACCTAGCACTACCCCTTTGGGTATCTGTGGGCCTTTTTCTCTGCTAGCTCAAAAGAATGTCAGCGTCCAAGACCCTGAGTATCAATGATTTCTCCTGCTTATGACATCACAGACTTCCTTCTGTTCAAGGAAAAAATTTCTCTCTGTAAGTGTACCATCTGGTGCCTGGTAGAGTTTGGCAAATTAGAGTCTTTTATAGCACTGTTTTTATAATGTGACATGAGGCCTCAAAATTACATTAAAATCTCCAGTGCTGCAATTATATTAGTCCAGGATCAAGTAAATATCTCTAATGAAACAGTGTTGATGAAGAATTTCATTCATAAAATGTTGAAATGGCCTCCCCAGCTCTCACTGAGCTAGCCAGAGAAATTTCCTCTAGGCCCATGGAGACTATGTTTAGTCTCAATCTGTGATCCATCTTCCATCTCCATTTACAGAAGAAAATGTTCCTTCACAAGTTAGATATCATTTCCCCTTTTCTTTGATGCGCCAACGTGTTTTCTAGCAGGAGATCCAAGAACGTTCATCAAGTGTACAGTCGAAACCATGAAACCTTCAGGTTTAAAGTGCACTTTCTCCACACCAGGGTAAAGAAAGAGTTAAGTTAAAAAAAAAAAAAACCCAAAAAGGAAAGTTTGGCGAGTGAGACTCATTCACTTCCTCTCTCTCTAGCTCTCCTGGTTGTGAATTTGACCAAGAGTAAACTAAGTGTCTCCAATTAACCTGTCCAAGTAACGCAGTGCCTCCCCCGCTCCCAAGGACCCAGGAAAGCCGTGAACTTGGGTTACTTGCAGGGGCTATTGTTTCCCTTGGAATAAAAAATGTTTGAGGCAAACCTGACAACCAAAGAAAAAGGAAACTGTGAACGAAATATTACAGTTTATACACTTAGCGAGTTTTGAGAGTGTTCTCTCATTTCCTCTATTTTCTGTATGTCTTTCACACATGCATGCACATTGAAATAAGCCAGCCTAAATATACTGGCAAAGTCACACTCAGAGTGTGTTGTAGTTCCTAATGAAAGCCATTAGAAAACAAAAAACCAAAACATTAACTGATGACAACAGAGCTCCTGAATATTAAACTCTCCTCTGTTTTAAAACGAAAAAAATCTGCAGCAAAGGGTTAAATTATTTGTACAATTAATGTCATACAAATCATCTGAAAAAAAATGCAGGCCCTAAGTCTGCCTTCCAAACCTGGGAAAATGCTAACTATGGTTTCTGTCTCCAAACAGGCAGCTTTTAAATGATCCTAAACACCAAAACATACCCAGGCTATATTTCTTCAGCACTGAAGCTGAAATTTCCAACATAACCAACCTCAAAACATTTGGTTTCCAGCAGTGCCTGGATATGTCCAAGCCTGATTTTGCACAATTCTAGGGTAAAAGAACACAGGAATCCAGGAGAAGCAATAAATTGGGTGGGCTAGGGAGGGGGTAAGAGGGATAATTGGTGAGGATAGAAGAGGCATGAAGTATAACAAAATTCAAATGGTAGCCTAAAAAAATAGTCTCCAAAAGGGTTATGTCTTGTTTTTCTAAGACCACCAGAGCGAGCACAAAAGAACCAGCAAGTAGGCAAAGGTCAGGCGCAAAACTGCAAGTTTATTTTAGTAACCTAAGGTGTGGAGAAGAAGTCTGTCGGCCTCCGGCAAAGAAGGCCGGCAGAGTTCCCCTCCCCCAAGCTCTTGGAGGGAGTTCCGACAGTTCCTGACAGCAATGAGAAACTGGGAAGTCCGCGTGGCTCAATGGCGGAGAGCAGCTTTTCTAGGAGTGGGAGGGCAATAGGTGGGGCATGGGCGTGTCAGGGGCGTTCCGCAGGTGCGACCAGGTAAATCTTGGTCTCTTCAGATTGACGTCACCTGGCACATGCCCAGTTGGTCTGCACCCTCCCGGGCGCCGGCTGCCTTTTCGCGCGTGCGGGAAGAGTTGGTGGTGAAGAAGAACCCGGAAGTGCACCATCTTGCCTCCGTTCGTCCAAACAGGTTAGAAAGAGACAATATAGTATTTAGAGTTATTTTCAGAAAAACAATAAAATTATGATTCACATACAGATATAAAAATGTACATGTTAAAGAATTTATTTACTCCTGATACCAAGAAACCAGGCAAATGTTCAAAGAAAAAGTCAAAAACACACAAATTCTTATTGAGTAAAGGAATGTAGAGATAAATTGCGAATGGAGATTAAATTGCTTTTTTTTCCAAAAGGGGAGGAAGTCAATTAAATCACTATCAGACAAGGCAGAGTTTACATATCTATCAGTTACTTCCAATTTACAGAGCCTTGCAAAATAGCTCAAAGACAATGCATAGTAGAATCTGATAGCCCTGAAGGCTTTGCTGTAGACAATGTATAGTTTTCCACTGAAACACAATTTTTCTTTTTTTCGAGACGGAGTCTCACTTTGTCGCCCAGGCTGGAGTGTGGTGGCACGAGCTCAGCTCACTGCAATTTCTGCCTCCCAGGTTCAGGCAATTCTCCTGCCTCAGACTCCCAAGTAACTAGGACTACATGGTGTGTGCCACGATTCCCGGCTAAGTACACCCAGCTAATGTTCGTATTTTTAGTAGAGACGGGGTTCACCATGTTGGCCAGGTTGATCTCGAGCTCCTGACCTCAAGTGATCCACCCACCTCGGCCTCCCAAAGTGCTGGGATTACAGGCATGAGCCATGGTGCTGAGCCACACAAATCTTTTCCTACAGCATTTGTAAAATGTTGTTAAGGGGAAGTTGGGTTTTTGGGTGGGGCGGGGTGCATGTCCCCTCCCACAGAGGACAATGTCATGGAGAGGTTAAAACCCTTGAAGAGGCAAAGTAGAGGGTACTATCAAGGATGTCCAAAGCAAGCGTTGGTCAGGTAGTAGTAATTTTATTATCTATTAAATTTGGTCACTTCACACACACCCTAGCACAAATGTAGGATCACAATATGAAAGTTAGGGTCACTGAGCTGCTCTTAAAGTTTGTGATCCTAGTGGCCATTGCTAGGTGGGCTGCAAAAGATCCAAGACTCACCCCCATCCATGCGTGCAAATGTTATGTGCCTAATGAAACTGCATTTTTCTGGAGACGGTTCTAGAATGTCCATGACATAGATGTCCTATGCCTCTACATTATACAAAATACACATCTAAATCTAGTTATAATGAACATAATTGAAATCTGGCTACCTTCATAGAATTTTTAAAGGACTTTTATTTTGGAAGGAAACTTTTTAATTGCTCACATCACTTCAATTAAAAGAAAAAAAGGCTAAGAAAATTGAACAATGCATTCCTTTTCCCTGGATAAATCACCCTGTAACAAGTGGAGGCCCTCCAAATAGTTCCCTTTTCCTTCTAAAGTGAACCATCGCAGCATCCAAGAGTTGAAAGGCTAACAGAGGCCTTCAGCAGTGCCAAATGTGAAGACCAGGAATATGGCTCACTCCCTGAATTCCTTATGTTTCTCTTTCTACTCCCTCTCCATCTCTCACCCCATCCCACTCCAGCAACACAGACAGCACTGAGGGCCTTATGGGAGGTGGAAGAGGTAGAAAGAAAGCCCTCCTTCCTCTCAGCTAACTAGCAAGGGAGGCCAACACGACTGAATGGAAATCAGACCTAAGGCTGTTTTTTAGGACCTCAGCTGTTCCAAGTCACTTCTGCCTCCTACCTTTTGTGACCATCTGGGGCTGCTTGTGGAGCCCCTGCTGTAAAAGCCAAGTCAATGATGCGTGTGTAAAATTGACAAAGGGTGAGACCTGAGACTGAACCACAGGTCTTATGGTCAAGAAGATGGACTCCCAGCTTACCAAGTGCATCTGTTCCTCACCAGATATCATCAGATCAGCCCAAAGCTCTGTGTGAGCTCAGACCTGGAGCTTGGCATTTAAGATAAGGGCTAATCTACAAACCACAGGCAGTTCCCATCTGACACAGGCAAGCAGGGGTCAGGGCCAACCAGGAACCAACCTGGGGTAGTAGGTGTTCCTTGGGGCAGAGGGAGCAAGGATGGAAGGGGCTGACAAGTATGTTCTGAGTGTTCCTCTTCTCGGGGGACACACTATGGGTACCCCACTACAAGGCCACTATCTGCTTTAGGAACAAACTTGGCATTAAATATACCCACCATTACAATATCATACAGAATGTCTCTCAAAACCTATATGTAGAATGTACAACACAAGGCCAGGCACGTTGGCTCATGCCTGTAATCCCAGCACTTTGGGAGGCTGAGGCGGGCAGATCACCTGAGGTCAGGGGTTCAAGACTAGCCTGGCCAACATGGCAAAACCCTGTCTCTACTACAAATTCAAAAATTAGCTAGGTGTGGTGGCGGGTGCCTGTAATCCAAGTTACTTGGGAGGCTGAGGTAGGAGAATTGCTTGAACCCGGGAGGAGGAGTTTGCAATGAGCCGAGATCATGTCATTGCACTCCAGCCTGGGAGACAGAGTGAGACTCCATCTCAAAAAAAAAAGTATAACACAGTGAGCCCTAATGTAAATATAGACTTCAGTTAATGAAAATGTATCTATATAGGTTTATTAATTGTAACAAACAGGAAAGAACCATACTCATACAAGGGGTTAATAAGAAGGGAAACTAGTGGGGAGGAGGGATATGGCTATTGATTCTTTTTTCTCAATTTTTCATAAACCTACAACTGCACTTGAAAAATAGTCTATTAATTCAAATTAAAAAGTAAATCTCAGGCCAGGTGGCTTACACCTGTAATCCCAGCACTTTGGGAGGCTGAGGTGGACGGATCACTTGAGCACAAGAGTTCAAGATCAGCCTGGGCAACACAGTGAGACCCTGTCTCTACAAAAAAATACAAAAAATTAGCTGGGCATGGTGGTGTGCACTTGTAGTCCCAGCTACTCAGGAGACTAAGGTGGGAAGATCACCAGAGCTTGGGAGATTGAGGCTGCAGTGGGCCATGACTGCACCACTGCACTCCAGCCTGGGTGACAAAGTGAGATGCTGTCTCAAAAAAAACCAAAAAGGTCCACCTAGGGTCTTCTCAGAACCTCTGGATTGGGTACTTAGTGGCTGCTACCACCAAGTGAGACAGTGGGGACAGGGAAAGAGCAAAGTTTGAGGGAAGAGGATAATAAAAGGAACATTGGGCCAGGTGTGGTGGCTCACACCTGTAATCCTAACACTTTGGGAGGATGAGACAGATGGATCACCTGAGGTCAGGAGTTCAAGACCAGCCTGGCCAACATGGTGAAACCTTGTCTCTACTAAAAATACAAAAATTAGGCAGGGCGTGGTGGCTCACACCTATAATCCCAGCACTTTGGGATGCTGAGGTGGGCAGATTGCCCGAGGTTAGGAGTTCTCCCATCCTGGCCAACATGGTGAAACCCCACCTCTACTAAAAGTACAAAAATTAGCCAGGCATGGTGGCAGGTGCCTGTAATCCCAGCTACTCGGGAGGCTAAGGCAGGAGAATCACTTGAACCCAGGAGGTGCAGGTTGCTGTGAGCCGAAATCGAGCCATTGCACTCCAGTCTGGGCGACGAGAGTGAGACTCCATCTCAAAAAAAAAAAAAAAAAAAGAAGGAGGTTTGGCCATGGTGAAAAGGACACATAGATAGATAGATCTTCTAGACAGAGGACAGAAGAGTCAAAATTTGGGCTGCAAATACATGATGGGAGTCATCAGCATATAAATCCATTGAACACCATATATGGATGAGAGTTTTCTCTCCAGCAGCTGTGAGGAGTTGGGATGACCACATGCAGTGCCTCCTCCCTTGTTCGGGAGCACTGAGTGCAGGGCAACTGACAGCAATTAGGACGGGGGGACACGAAGCCTCCCCCGCCACACGACTTGCTGCTGCAGATCTTCCCTTCTTGTGGAACACTGTGGTCTGTGTGGGTGAGGGAGATGCTCTGATTCATCGTCCACAGGGTTGTAGTATTTTGATGCTGTAGTCCAATAACTGTATTTTGTGTCCATATTAGGCTGATAGCAGGGGCGTCCTCCAGGGCTCTATAAACCATCAGGGGCCGATTCATTTGCACCTGCTACATCATCCGCTGATGACTTCAATCAGCTAAGGCAGCCAAGCAAGAAGAGTCACCCACATATCTGCCCTCTGAACACACAAAAATATCCCCACTGTGCATCCTGAGTAACTTCTGTGCCAGGTTCCCAGGCAAACTTCCTCCTGAGCTTCCTCCTCCACTCTTCCCTGCTCCAGGCTATGAGCCCTACCCACTCTCAGCATCTCAGGTTTAAGGGCCGAATCATCCACTCTCAGAGCTTAAAGGAAGAAAAAGAGGAAGGAAGCAGTGAGACTTGATTTGCAACAGCCCTAACTATGGAGCTGGAAGATCTGGGTTCAGATCGCAGCCTGGGTTCCTTAGGTGCGTGGTAGGTCTCATCTTTCTGAGCTTACACTTCTTCAACCGTAAAATGGAGATGAGACTATTACCCGCTACTGATGATCTTTTGACAATTGAGATAATGTATTTTTCAAGGCCCTAGCATATACTAAGAGCTAACATTTTTGAGTGTTTACAGTTTATCAGATACTCTTCCAAACAACTGACACATGTGTTAACTCATTTCATCTTTATCACACCCTACAATAATCCCAAGGCACAATTATCTTTATTTTATAAGTGAAGAAACTAAGCTACAATGAAGTTAAGTAAATTATTCAAGGCCCCAGAAATAGCAAGTGGTAGAACCACAATTTTCCACCATTCAAAAGTGGGCTGACCCTCTTCGTATTTACATCAGGGGTTCTCAGAATGTGGTCTTCAGGCCAGCAGCACCAGCAGTAGAAACTTGTTAGAAATGATCTCAGGACCCATCCAGAGCTACAGACTGCGAAATGCCAGGGACGGGCAGTGGCAAACTGGGTTGACAAGCCCCCTAGTCGACTGTGATGTTCAGTCAAGTTTGAGAACCACTAACCTACGCTTTTCCTTCTACCTCCATAGCAGATGACAATTGAACAAATTAGACCCCTTTTCCTCCCACTACCCACTATGTATTAGGCACTTTGTATGTTATTGTCATTTAATTCTCACAAGAATTGTTTTTTTTATTTATTTTTTAATTGAGACATGGTCTCACTCTGTTGCCCAGGCTGGCCTCAAACCCCTGGGCTCAAGCCATCCTCTCCCCTTGGCCTCCCCAAGCACAGGTGTGAGCCACAGTGCCCAACCAAAAAAGAAACTTTAGAGATTGTTTTTCTCATTCCCATTCTATAGATAGGAGACCTGGACAGGGGAGGGAGGTGTGGGCCCTTGTACAGGCCAGACAGCTAGTAACGTCCCACTCCAATGTCACACTCCCCGGCTCCAATAACACAAGGCATTCCTCACAGCTGGCTGTGTCCTGTCTTCCCCAGATCCCTGACTCACTCCCTCACTCCATTCCCCAGCAGGGTCCCTGGGCCTCTGCAGGCCTCAAACCACTGCTCCTGGCTGTGAGATCAGTCCTGGCTCTAGTCCCCAGCACCCTGGCTCAGGGCTGTAACCCCCAGTCAGCTTTATCCAAGCTTCTCTGTGATCTTCTGTTCTAGGGCAAGCACCAGAGATGACTCCCATGACCAAGCCTTCACCCCATAGCCCCTCCAGACCGAGGGGCCTAATCTGGTGTCCCTTTAGTTTGGGCCATCTCATGAGTTATCCCAGCCCCTTAGTGCCTTGAGCTCGCCTTTTTGGGGTCAACCCCTTCAAGTTGTGGAGAAGTACCCCTGGGCCCCAGACCCCAGCAGGATCACCATGTCTCCTTCCAGACCTTATATCCCTGCCAGTGTTAGAAATAACGCTCAAAATCCTAAGGAAGTTGAACACTTGAACAAAGGATTCTTAGCATAGCAATTTCACTTCTGCGCAGAGGGGTGCCTCCTTGGCCAGTCGCCGTGAGAGCACACCTGAACAAAGAGGCACAACAGCCTTTATTCCTGAGGCAAGTCCTGCCCCTGTACCCTTTCTCTATTGGCCAGGGTCGGGTCGTACAATGTAAACTAATCCCAGTTGGCTAAACATTGGATTTTTTTTAGATAAGGTGGGCATGTAAAAGAAAGTGGAGAGGAAGGGGAAGAGGTGTCTGTAGTGAGCTAGAAAGTGAGTCCTCTTTCCAAATAAGGAAAGGAATGTGAGCTGGTACTGATAACGCCTGGTACTGTGGCGTGCCTGGGCATCTAACAAAGGCAAAAAGGCAAAAAAGAGAAAAGGTGGTGGGGGAGTACTATGAATTAAAGAATAAAAGATTGATCCGATTATTTGAAGAGAAACCTCATCATATCCCACACCAGCTTCAGACTTCTGGTCACCTGGCCCCATCACTCTTCACAGTCAACGCTTACTGTCACTTTCGCTACTTCCCACCCCCCACATTGATTCCCACCTATTCTCTGACTCCCTTAGGACAGTAGGTGCCTGAAACCCTGTCCCTGAGACCATCGTTATCTCAAACCCCTCTCTGTCTTCTAGAAAGGATCCCTTTGCCCAAGAGTTAAGGCAGGTGTCCTCTGGGCCTCAGAGGTGCTGCCACGTCATGAGCTCAACCAGAGGCTTCATTGACTGGGGAAACAAACAGGAGGAGCACCCCTGCCTGCCTCTGGGAGCCCCCGGCCCACCCTGCAGGGCCTGGAGAGGTCTTTGCACCCAGGCCCTTCCCTTTCACCCACTAGGCTCCTGGTCTTGGTCCTCTCTGCCGTGGGACTTTAGCAGTGGCCCCCTCAGGAGCCCCAAACCTGGTAACTCACATATTCTTTATGGATCCAGAGTCAAGGCTGGGTCTGGATACAGGAAGGTCAGGGCTTCCAAAATGTGTGCTGAAGCACTGTGTCAGGTGGCCTGAGGGCCAACCCAGAACGAAATTTATCAGGAATATCGCGCAACTTTTAGCAGATATCTGGGTCACTTCCTATCACACTGTGGAAAGATAGGAGGGAGGCTCTTAAATTACCCCCTCTGATGTTCCTGGAGAGGGAGGTAAGGAAGGAACATGCTCTTTGCCTGAAGTCATGTGAGTTAGAACCCAGACTCTGTGGGGCCCTGTGCTCTGAACCACCTACCTCCGCTAAGTCTTGTCTGGGAGCTGGAGCGTCCAGGTGAGGCCGGGGCACTTCCGAGGGGGAAGGCTTGGCTGCCTGTCCATGAACTTGGGCCTGTGGCTCCTGCAGCCTGGAGGCAGGGTGGATGGGGAAGGGCACAGGCTCTAGAGGCACAGAGACTTGAGTTAGAAGCCTGATTTAGCCCTTTTCCTAGCTGTGGGAATTGGGCAAGTCATGTAATCCCCCAGGTCACCATTATGCCACCTGGATACAGGGGAGAAATATCTGTTTTATAACATTGTTTAGAGGACTCAAAATACTTCATGTGTATAGTATGTCATGTGTGTACTGTGGCTCACACACTCACCTCCCTGTATTTCATGTGTACAGTATTCCATGTGTGTACTGTGGCTTACACATTCACCTCCCTGTATTTTGTGTGTACAGTATTAAATGTACGTACTATGGCTCACACACTCATCTCCCTGTATTTCATGTGTACAGTATTTCATGTGTATACCACTGCTCACACACACACCTCCCTGTATTTTGTGTGTATAGTATTTAATGTATGTACTGTGGCTTACACACTCACCTCCCTGTATTTTGTGTGTACAGTATTTAATGTATGTACTGTGGCTTACACACTTACCTCCCTGTATTTTGTGTGCACAGTATTTCATGTGTGTACCACTGCTCACACACTCAGCTCCTTGTATTTCATGTGTATAGTATTTCATGTGTGTACCACTGCCCACACTCTCACCTCCTTGTATTTAATGTGTACAGTATTTCATGTGTGTACCATTGCTCACACACTCACCTCCCTGTACTTCATATGTACAGTATTTCATGTGTGTACCACTGCTCACACACTCACCTCCTTGTATTTTATGTATACAGTATTTCATGTGTGTACTGTGGCTTACACATTTACCTCCCTGTGTACAGTATTTTGTGTTGTATACTGTTGCTTACATGCTCACCTCCCTTGCCCTTCATCTCCCCACTCTTGCTCTTATATTCCCCTCTTTACTCCACCCCTACCCCCATTTGTGTTGATTCTAATCACTGGAGAAAGAGGGGAACTCACAGCAGAAAAGTCCTAACACCAAGTAGGAGAACTTGAGCCACGTCAGGAGGGTCTGTTTCATCTGTTGGAAAGGTTAGGCCAAATGCAATCCCTATAGTGGGTGGCCAGGCAGTCTGGGTACCAGACGCAGGGCAAGGCTGCTGCTACCCGTCTCCCCTGCTGCTTGGTGCAGCATTCCAGGGCCCAAGCATTGACCTCCACACACGCCATTCAGCCCAGGTACTGGGTGGCTAGGAGGCTGCAGTGGGAGGTGGCAGCTTCCTGCAGTGGGAGGGTTGAGATGGAAAGTTACAAGCTCACAGGTGGGGGAAACTCAGTATTCAGAAGAATTACCTACTGGAATGGAAGCTCTCTGAGATCAAAACTTTTCTTTGTGCCTGTACCTAGAAAAATGCCCATAGTAAGGGCTCATAAATAGTTCTTAAATTAATAAATGAAAGAACAATTCATTCCTTCTTCAAAGTGTCCAGTGGATCTGCTAATGGGTAGTTAGGAGGCTTAGATAAGTTAATGATAAAAAAGTACTTTGTCAGCCTTTTGTGTTTTTAACTTACATAATGTAGAAGTCACTTTGGATGTAGAGTCCTCTCTGAGTTTTAGTACAAGCACAGATTCATGTAACCACCACTACTAACAAGATAAAGAATAATTCCTACACCACAAAGCATTTCCTCATGCTACGCCTTTGCATTCAGGCCCTTCCTTCATCTCAAGCTCTGTGCAACCACTGATCTATTTTCTGTCCCTATAATTTTGCCTTTTTCAGGATGCCATATAAATAGAATTACACAGTATGTAACCTTTTGAAACTGGCTTCTTTCACTTAGAGTTTAAAGAAAGGGGAAGGAGGATGGAAGCAGTAAGCTCTCATTTGCGACAGGCCTTTCACTTAGCATCGTGCATTTGAGAGTCACTTGAGTTGTTGTATGAATAGTTTTTTCCTCTTCACTGCACAGTAGTTTTCATTGTATGAATGTCCCACAGGTCGTTTATTCACTCATCCATTGAGGGACATTTAGGTTGTTTTCGCATGTTGGAGGTTATGAGTAGGGCTGCTATGCATATTGGTGTAGTTTATGTTAGGAGCATGTTTTCATTTCTCTGGTATAAATACCTAGAAGAGGGATTGCTGTGTTGTATGGTAAAGAGATTCTACTTTATAAGAAGTAATCAAACTATTTTCCAGTGTGGCTGTACCATTTTGTATTCTCACTCCCAATGTATGAGAGTTCCAGTTTCTTCACATTCTTGTCAGCATTTGGTATTGTCGGTATTTTTAGCCATCCTAATAGGCATGAGATGTTGTCTCATTCTGGTTTTAATTTGCATTTCCTTAATCACTAATGAGCATCTTTTCATGTATTCATTTGCCATTTCTATATCTTAATTGGTGAAGCATCTTTTCAAATCTTGCCTAGTTTTAAAAAATTGGTTGTTTTTGTTCTTACTGAATTTTACGAGTTCTTTTTGTAGTCTACATGTCTGTTGTCTGATATGTGATCTGCAAATATTTCCCCCCAGTTTGCAGCTTTTCTTCTCATTCTCTTTAAAATGTCTTTCACAAGAGTAAAGGTGTTTACTTTTGATAAAGTCCACTTTATTGTTTTTCTTTTATAGAGCATGATTTGGTTGTCGTATTTAAGAACACTTTGTTTAACTCAAGATTACAACGATTTTCTCCTATATTTTCTTCTAGGAGTTTTATAGTTACACACTTTACATCTAGGTCCATGATCTATTTTTAATTCATTTTTCTATAAGGTGAGGCACAGGTCAAGGGTAATTGTTTTTGCATAGGATGTCTAATTTCTCCAACACCGTTAATTAAAAAGACTGTCCTTTCTCCATTGAATTGCCTTTATATATCTTTGCTAAAAATCAATCGATCATATTTGTGTGTGTTTATTTCTAAACTGTTTGTTCTGTCTGTCCTTTCACCAATACCACACTGTTTGGATGACTATAGCTTGATAGTATCATGTAATGTGAGTCTCCAAATTTGTTCTTTTCCCAAAATTGACTTGGTTTTACCTTCTCAAGTAAGTGTTAGAATTCTCTTGCCTGTATCCACAAAGAATCCTGCTGTGCTTTGGATTGGGACTGTGTTATATCCACAGTTCAATTTGTGGAGAATTGGTACCTTAACTGCAAGAAGGATTCCAGTCCATAACCATGCTCCCCTGGGGAAGCCAGGTGACACTAACACCTGCCTGGGAGTGGGAGGCCCTCCTGGCCCCAGCCCAGCTCTGCCAACAACAGCTGAGTGAGCTTGGGAAAGTTACTTCCCTACTCTGGCCCTCAGTGTCCTCAGCTATAAAACAGAAAGGTCAGATAGTTAAACAGAAAGATTACCTTTCGGCCCAGAAGTTCTGGGATTCCCAGTGTAACATTGAAATGACCTGCCAGGAACAGGAGTGATGTTATCAGGTCTCCCCTCAGGGCCTGTCTGATGAGATGGTTCAACAGAGCCACATACAGGAGAAGCCAAATTCACAGCAAATAGTTCAACATGAAAGCCCTGCTGAGTCCAGAGCCTTTGAGTCCAGCCAGCTGAGTGCTCTGTTCTTATTCCTGGGGCATCACAGGCCTTCTAAGAAGTCTCCCAGTGACAGTCCAAGATACTGGCCTGTCTGCAACAGAACAGCAGACGTTGGCCTCTGTTATTCCCAGTCCAGCGAAGAAGTGTGAAGAATAGGCCTTTCTGGGAATGCAGGAAAGGGTTCCCTCCCTCATCCCATCTCATCTCCTCATGTCCGGGCAAAGGAGAGAAGAACCAGGTGGCCCGGCAGCACTATTAATAGTGTTCAAACATCGGAGGCAATCCAAATACCCAACAATTAGGGAATGCTTAAACAAAGGATGGTTTGTTGGGACCCTGGAATCTGGCAGAGCTATTAACAATGACAAGTATGTGGATTATGCACTGAAGTGTGTAACAGATAAAATAATGTCAAATAAAAAATCTTGAGAACCAAATACAATTGCATATCATTACAGTGATGCTAACATGTTTAGAAATTCCATTGACAAGATTTGGAAAGAAATTAGTTGTAATGCAAACAGAGTTTGTGATTTATAATCTGAGCATAATTGAGCCACTGCTCCATTGGAGTGCTGTGTTCAGTGCTTTGGGGATTCAGAGAGGCCGATGGCTCAAGGCTTGCCCTGGTAGGACCTTGCAGCACAGTTGGGGACACATCACCAAACATAAGATTAGGAGGCGAACTCTGACTGGAGGCCGCGTTCACAATCATTCTGTCTCAAGATACCTGACTGGGGTGTCAAGAGTCTAGGATGGAAGAGCTTTTACAAAACAGTCCTCCCAGGCTTCTCGTGGACAAGGGAGGCAATTGCTGAGGCATATAATAAAACAAAGCTGGGGGCAGGCTGGAAACCCACCACGGAGGAGGCCTCTGCCCAGGGTAATGCCCTTGGACTTCCAAAGCTCCTGGGGCCATGTGATGGGTGTCAGCACCAGGAACCCCCTCCCTAGGCCGAGTGACTTCTGAAGTTTCCCAGCCTCCCTCCAGCTCTTTGACTCCTGGAGCTCGTGGCCCTCCACCTTGGGAAGCCAGGCAGCTAGAGTAGAGACCCTCTGGGTCTGCTGTCAGGAGGGTACCTCCAAGCCAGAGTGGGCCACTGTGGGCAAGGCTGTCTGGACCCAGGCACCCTGGATCCTGACCCAGGCTCCACTTGCTTGCTGGTGGTCCCAGGCAGGGCACTTAATCCCGGGGCCTCAGTTTGCATATATGTAGAAGGATCACAGTGCATTACAAAGCACCCTGCATTCACTAATGGAACAGCTATTGTTAGGTTTGTTTACTGATGAAGAAACAAGTTCAGGGAGCCTCCGTGACTAATCCCAGGCCAGAGGCACTTCTTAAGGACACACAGTGACCACTAGCAATTGGGTTTCTCCAGAGTCTGGTGTTCACCCTTGAAGCTGACCCATCTCCAGCCTGGCCTCTGGGACCAAGGAAGGCAGTGGGGCTAAGGCCTTAGACACTGGAGTGATCATGCAGGGGTTTGAGGAAATTCTGTTTATTTAATAACACAAACTGGCCTTTCTTGATTCAGAGAGCTTAGGGGCTCCTGGGTGAGAGGCTGAAAAGTCAGGCTCATTGTGTCATAATTGCATCACCCCCTTGTTGGTAATTAATTAGTTAATTACTGTGGGAGAGGCAGAATCAGAGCAGAAATGCCAACTCTAGGCTGGAAACAGCACTTTAGCCGAGTGACTCTCATTTCCTGTGATATCTGACCTCCTCTGCTGGGAGCAGGGTGTGGAGAGATGATCTCCCAGGAGACCCTAGGTCCTAGGGCCACTGCACACCAGCCAGTTTCCAGGACGGGAAGGCAGGAGAACAGGCCTGAGTGACCCCCAGAATGGCAGCGCCCAACCCCACAGGAGTTGGTAGCTGGGGTTTTGGTAACACCTAACTGGGTTAGGTGATTTTCACTACCCTCCTCCTGGACCTGGGCTGAAGGAAGGTCCTGCTTCTGCCCGCTCCTCTCCCACTCTGTCCTCCTGGCATCTCCTGGTTCTGGGTACTTCGTGACTGACCCTGGAATCTCCAGAGGCAAAACATTCTATTTGAAAACTTCTTTGGGTGACTGACAAGGCAGCTGGTGGTCACAAAGAATCTAAAGGGCGAGACCTCAATCAGTTCCTTGGGTTTTTAAAGAAATAGTTATCTTGGAGGGAGAAATGATCTCATGAATGTTTTGAGACTCTTCTGTGTGTGCCCACACTCCCCTACAACAGAGAAAGGAGCTAAACTTCTCTCTCCACCCCTCCATCCCCGCCTCACTCTGCTGCCTTCCACGCCCTAATAGAGATAGGTGACCAAATAATGTATCATCCAACCCAGGCAGCTTTGAAGAACAAGAGCAGTGCCCTTCCTCACTGCTGAAGCAACAGGCATACACCATGACTGTCCCTGGAAAACTGGGATGAAGAGTTGCCTTCCCTAAGGAGGAAGTTCGAACTGGTTAGCACAGCACACGGGGCCCTTCAAGGCTGGCCGCGCTGCAGCCTCATCTCCGCACAGACCGCCTCTGTCCTCCACCCTCCAAGCCCCAGGTTTCTTTCCGCTCCTGCCCCCTCTCTAACCTCAGCACCTGTGCATGAGCTGTTCCCTTGTCAGCCCACACTCCCACCTGATCCCTCACAGCTGACTCCAACTCACTCTTCAGCTACCAGCTTGAACAGCACTTCTTCCTGGAAGCATTTCCCACCAAGGTGAGACGCTCCTCTTGGTGTATCCATGTCCCCCTGACTGCTCCCTCTTTTGGAGTGCCGGCTCGATGTCTCACTTCAGCACTGGACAGTAGCTCCATCAGCACCGAGGACGGGCCGTCTTGACCACCTTGTGTTCCCAGAGTCTGGTGCTGAACAGGGGCTGTTGAATGAATGAATCACTTTTCCACAACTTGCACCCAAGAATGTTCATTCTCACTGAGGTGGGGTATCTTCAGGTAAGAGGTGACAAAATCCATCTAGCATAAGCTAAAGGGATAATATTCTCATGATGGATTTCAAATGTCAGTAATCAGTTTGGAAATCACCCCCATGTAAATGGTGGCAAATTCCATTTAAAATGCACCCTGGTCTGGTTGAAGGTCCTGGTGGAAAAATTGGCCCAGTATTTTCGACATGGATGCACCTGCTTGTGCTTGTCTTATCACTGTGTGAACTCTCTAGTTTCTGGGAATCCAAAGGGAACTAGCCTCACACTTGGAAAATTTCATTTTAAAATACTGACCTTTCGTTTCAAGAATAATAATGACATTTTGATGCTATTTATAGTTTGCCAACTGTTTTCATGTACATTAACTTATCTGTCCTCATAATAACCCAGTGCAGGAAACAAGGCAAACCATTTTGCAGATGAAGAGCCCGAAGCCCAGAAAGGTCAAGGGGTTTGTGTGAACCTCACAGCCGGCACATGGCAAAGTCTAGAAGCACATCTTGGTGGTCCCGCTCCAGACCCTGAGCGCCAGAGTGCTCTCCACCATCTCCCCTTGTCACTACAAATAATGGAACCTGTGACCATTGTTCTTCCCAGCAACACAGGGCTGCTGTCTAGGTATGGACCATGGCTTTTAGATAAAATATTGCTGATTCATTACTGTGACGGTTAGTTGTAGGTTTTTGTTGTTGTTATTTTTTATTTTTTGTTTTTTTTTTGTTTTTTTTTTTTTGAGACAGAGTCTTTCTCTGTCACCCAGGCTGGAGTGCAGTGGCGCGATCTTGGCTCACTACAAGCTCCGCCTCCCGGGTTCACACCATTCTCCTGCCTCAGCCTCCCAAATTGCTGGGATTACTGGTATGAGCCACCCATGCCCCGCCAGACATCTTTTACATATATCTTGTTTTTCTGCAGAACCCTGACTCACATAATCACCATGTTTTATTTTCCCAGCTAGATTATGACTCCTTAAGGATAGGGAACTTAACTCGTTTTGTATTTACTATTTTCCTATCTGTATCAAAGTTTCACATTCTGCTAGAATGAAGCTTTGAGAAGACAAGCACTTGCCTTGTGGGGGAGTTTTCTCTTGTTCACAACCACAGCCTCTGCCCTGATAAGCACATTATCAATATTTACAGAAGGAAATTACTTTTATGTCACAAGGAGAGGTGGCTGCTATAGAACTTTGGGCATAGCAGATGTTCAATAAATGCTTAAGAATAACACAAAAGTAAGCACTGGCTCCTTCTCCAGGAGGTTGACTCTGAGGCAGACGTTCTGGGAAGCAGGCTGTCCACTGAGGCTGAAGAAGGAGCCTAGACATTCAGGAGACAGCTGTGTCCTCATCTGTGCACTCCTTGCATTGAGAGAAAAGGCATTTATAAGAACAGACCTAAAACAAACAGCAGGAACATAAAGGAAGCAAAGTCCAGGGCCCAGACGTGGAAGCCTCTAAGATGCCACCTTCCCAGGCAGAACCCTTCATTTCACACCAAGATCCCAGCTCCAGATCCTCCTCTGCTGTGGGATGGGGAGTAGGTGGTGCTGCATCCGACTGTCCAGAGCTGGGTGTGGGAGAGCAAGCCGAGGCTGTTATCAGGTTTTAGGACCCAGGGTAAAACCAGAGACCTGAGCACACATAGCGACTCTGAAGCAAGCCCACCTTGGCATGTGAAGGCATGAGCACGTAATTTGTGCCAGGCCTGTTGTTGGCTAAATTACCTGAGATATGTCCCTTCCCCTCTGAAAGTCTCCATACCCTAAGGTCACATAAGGAGAAGAAATTGAGCTGGAGGTATTTGCGTGGGCAAATTTTTGCTTATGGATCAGATGGTTCTTCTTTCCCTCCTTTTACCCCACATAAACTATAGGGGGAGTGAGAAATTAGTTTTCTCCTTATAGTTTATGTGGGTTAAGAGGAGGGAAAGAAGAACCACCTGATTCATAAACACTCCTGAAATGCCTTTCTATAGCAAAAGCGTCCACAGCACCTGCTTTGGGGTGCTACTCTTAAATAATAAACCCTGGGCCTAGGACAAGGGTGAGCGTGGGTCTGGTGCAGCCAGCAAGCCTCCCTCTATGACCCGGGATCATCTGTTTGCAGGGAAGGAAATCTTGGCCCCACATCAGGGAAGCAGCCGGCTCACTCAAGTAGCTCTGAGCCTAGGCCAGGTACTAGGAATCCCAAATTTCCTCTGCTTTCATAGGTGACTGACATGGTTTTGTTATGTCCCCACCTAAATCTCATCTTGAATTGTAGTTCCCATAATCCCCACATGTCGTGGGAGGGACCCAGTGGGAGGTAATTGAATCATGGGGACGGTTTCCCCCATGCTATTCTCGTGACATTGAGTAAGTTCTCACAAGATCTGATGGTTTATAAGAGGCTTCCCCCTTTGCTGGGCTCTCATTCTTCTCTCTCCTGCCGCCATGTGGAGAAGGACGTGTTTGCTTCCCTTTTTGCCATGACTATAAGTTTGCTGAGGCCTCCCTAGCTATGTGGAACTGTGAGTCAATTAAACCTCTTTTCTTTATAAATTACCCAGTCTCGGTTATTTCTTTACAGCAGCATGAGAATAAACCAATACAGTGATTCATGGCGAATGTGTCATTTGGACCAGAGATATGGGTGAAGTAGACCTTGGACATCATTCAAGGTCAGGAGTTGGTGAGTTAGGACCCAAGGTGTACCCAAGGGCCTGAGCACACCTAGTGAGGGGGGCACCTACTAGAAATCAGTGGCATGGCTGCAGGAGGAAAGCAGGCTTTCCATGGGTGAGGCCTAGGGCCAGGGAGGAAGTAAAAGGTGGGCTGGATGTAAAGTTCCAGAAAAGGACCCCACTCATCCTTCTCCTTCTGCCCTGACTCCATGCTGGAGATTCGGGCTTCATTCACACAACACCTAAAGTCGAAGGGACCTCAAGGAGCATCTAAATCCTAACCTTTCTTTTATGAACAATGGAAAGTGAGACCCCCTGATGTTAAGTGACTTGTCCAAGTCCTAACTGTTGGCCAGAGGGAGAGCTGTGAGGAGAACTGGCTCGCCAGGCCTGTCTCAGCGTCCTTCCCCTTTCCCACTCTGGTCTGACAGGAAGCTGGGCACCCAATGCCCAGTGCCACGTGGAGCTGGGGGACATCCAGGCCCAGAGGACATGGAGAAGCATGGCAGAGGGGATCAGATGAGGTCACAGGCACAAACTTCAGCATCTTGGAGGATGACAAAAGATTGTGGAAAGAGACTGGGAATGGGCAAAGACTGGCAACCTCCAAGAGTTGGTTTCACATCAAGGACAACACATAAATAACTTGTTTGAGTCCCAATAGTCCTCATCGTATATAGTGTGAATATTTGCTTATGCAGATGTTCCTCTCTCTAGCCTGCCAGTTCCTTGTGGGCAGGAACTGTATTATTTATCTGTAGATCTACGCCACAATCCCTGACTCAGGAAATGTTTGGTATAGGGCGCGATGAATACATGAATGAATGAATATCAACAAGGCTTATGGGACAGGACCTCTAAGCTTCTATCCCCAGCTCTGTGACTTACCAGCTGTAAACCTAGGACAAGAACTGCAAACTGAGAGGAATGATAGTACTCGCTTCACAGGGCCATATGAAGATTAAACGGGATCAGGCATCTGAAGTGCTTGATAAATATTAGCTGTTTGTATGACTATTTTCAGGAAGCAGAGCCAAGGGGAAGTGAAGTTAGATGAGCCTGGAAAATGGGCCACAAGGCAGTGAGAAGCTCAGACTCAGATATGTTGTGATCTCAGTTTCACTCATCACCCCCACTTCCCTTGCCACCATGATTTCTGGAATCCACTCAATCTCTCATAGTTGAAGATCAAAGCAACCTTTCCTATAACCTGTCTATGCTGCCATAGAAATCCTTGCTTTAGAGGATGACATAGGCAATAAGCATCCCTGCTTTTTTTTTTTTTTTTTTTTTTTCTTTTTTAAGAGACAAAGTCTGGCTCTGTCGCCCAGGCTACAACGCAGTGGTATGATCATAGCTCTCTGCAGCCTGGACTTCTTGTACTCAAGTGATCTTCCCAGCTCAGCCTCCTGAGTAGCTGGGACCACAGGCATGTGCCACCATGCCTGGTTATTTTATTTATTTATTTTTAAAGAGAGAGTCTCGCTGTGTTGCCCAGGCTGGTCTCAAACACCTGGCCTCAGGTTATCCTCCCATCTCAGCCTCTGGAGTAGCTAGGATTACAGGTTTAAGTCATCGCACCCAGCTCCCTGCTTTTCTTGATTCTGCAGTGGGTCCATTTCCAAATCCATGGCACCTAGGAGGAGCAGGCCATCTGGGCCTTGGCCTTCTTTTACTTAAATCACACAATTCTGATGGGCAGCCACGCCATGTCCCTGCTCCTAAGGCCCATCTTGAGCAGGGTGGCAGGACAGGCCATAGGCCAGTGAAAGTCAGTCTCCCACTTCTGACCCCCTCTCCTCCTAAGTCTGACAAGGTGAGAGAAGGTACTACGGAGGCAGGATGGCAGGGACTGCCCCAGCAGACAGCGGATGCCCCAGACTAAGTGTCAGCCCTCCCAGGCCAGCGTCAACTCCAGGTGGAGGAGAATGAATGCTTGATGAACACCTTTCATTTGACAAGAACTGTGCTAGGCATTTTGTGGAAAGTGAGGCTAAAATGTGGCCTAATATCTGTGGCCCCTCTTGGTCATTTCCCTTCCCCCGCACCTTTTGACTTGCTTGGCAAGCTGTAACTCTTCTTTCCAGACTGGCCACCCTCCTGCAGGAGCCAAGTGGCTGGTCCAAGCAGCAGTAGCAGGAGATCTTGGTTCTGGCCCAGAAGGTGTCCTCGGGGCCTTTTTATCTAATCAATTTTTTTGAGAAGGAGTCTTGCTTTGTTGCCCAGGCTGAAGGGCAGTAGTATGATCTCAGCTCACTGCAACCTCCACCTCCTGGTTCAAGCGATTCTCCTGCCTGAGCTTCCCAAGTAGCTGGGATTACAGGTGCTCACCACCATGTCTGGCTAATTTTTGTATTTTTAGTAGAGATGGGGATTCACTATGTTGGCCAGGCTGGTCTCAAACTCCTGACCTCAGGTGACCTGCCCACCTCGGCCTCCCAAAGTGCTGGGATTACAGTCATGAGCCACTGCCCCTGGCCAGCAGGGCCTTTTTAAAATCCGTAGTTGAAGACTCTTCCTGGCCTCTGTTAGCCTCAGAATCAGCAGCTCCCTTCTGGCCATGGTCTGACTCCTAATTTTCCTGTTCTACTGCAGCCTGGTTTTTCAGGTTACCCTGGGTCTAGGTCCTAGAGCTCTGTGTCTGGTTGTGACTCCAGCCTGAGCCTAAGCCTCTGTCTCCAGCTTCCTGGTCCCAGGAGGCCAACACCATCCCTCTGAGTTCTCCTTGGCTTCAGTCCACAGCCAGACCCCACCTCCACAATCTTATCTTCTGGGTCTGAGTCCTGCTTTCACCCCTGCCCACCATAGTATTCACATCCCTGTGCCAAGCTCTGTGCTGGTTTTTTGTTTCTTTTTTTGAGACAGGATCTGGCTCTGTTGTCCAGGCTGAAGTGCAGTGGCACGATCTCAGCTCACTCGCAACTTCTGCCTCCCAGGCTCAAGCAATCCTCCTACCTCAGCTTCCCAAGTAGTTGGGACTACAGGCATGCACCACCATGCCTGGCTAATTTTTGTAATTTTTTTGTGGAGACAGGGTTTCACCATGTTGCCCAGGCTGGTCTCAAAGTCTTGGCCTTAAGCGATCCACCTGCCTTAGCCTCCAAAAGTACTGGGATTACAGTCGTGAGCCACCACACACAGCCCCAAGCTCTATTGTCTATTACCCTTCCCAGGATGACCAGCTACATTCTGAAATGCCCTTTGAAATATCTGATCACAGTGTTTCTACCTTGGTGACCTAGAGATGATCATGAAAAGTTGAGGCACCTAAGGGCTGAGTGAAACAATATGGACACCATGCAGAAGACTTTTGTGCAGATTCAAAAGGAATTGTTATCAGCAGCTTATATTTAAAGGGAGATATAACCCTAAAAATGGCTCAAAGTTGCTGATGATAGAGATACAGAGGCATTTCAATTCCTTATCCACCCAACACACAATGAGTGAGTATCTTGTTCCGAGTAGGCTAGGCTCTGCAGGGAGCAGCCTCAAACTCCTAGGCTCAAGGGATCCTCCTACCTCAGCCTCCCAAGTAGCTAGGACTATAGGCGCGTGCCACCATGCCCAGCTAGTTTTTAATTTTTTTATAGATAGGGAGTCTCACTCTGTTGCTCAGGCTGGTCTCAAACTCCTGGGCTCAAGTGCTCCTCCTGCATTGGCCTCTCAAAGTACTGGGATTACAGATATAAGCTACTGCACCAAGCACCTCACCCCCCTTTTTTAAAAATGTGAGTTCTATCATAATAAAAATTGACGTAAAAAGAAAAAGAAATGTATGTTGCTTGCAGTCTTGCTTGCTTGCTGCTCCAGGTTGGCAAGGTGAACTCTCATGAGGGGCGGGAGGGGGTGCAGCAGCCTGTGGGCATTAGCTTTGGTGGGCTGGCTGGGGCGAGTAAGGGCAAAGATGGGCAGGCCCCACAGTAAGGACCTGGGGCGCAGGTCGGGGCAGTGAAATCAGCCACAGCAGAGCAGAACAGAAAGCAGGCAGAAAGTAACAGCTGTTGAGTAGCAAATGGCTGCTGTGAAGACCACAGGAAAATAAGAGGGAGGAGTGGGCGTGGCAGGGCAGCGGGTGGTAAGGGGAGCCCACCCACTAAGGAGCTCCACAGAGGGGATCACATCTCACAGGACACCCCACATGGAGGCAGTGGTCTCACTTTCTGGATGTTGTATCCAAAATGCTGCTCAGGGTCCTGTAAGAGAGACACCAAGGTCCCTCTGAACTGGATATATATAACGAGGACAAGGGGCCAAGGGAAAGCATGATTGTCACCCAGGGTGGCCCCTCTCTGGTCCAGCCCCTGCAGGCTCACTTGCTTTCACTGGGTTCCTGGAAGCCTCTGGTGGGTCAGGTGTCAGGTATACCCTGGAAATGCTATGTGGATCATTTGGGAGGGCAGCTGGTATTGGGGTGTCTTCATTTTCTCCCCACAGAAAGGTCCTACACTGGAGGATGTCATCCTAATAGTTAAGCCAGTTAGTCCAATTTTTAAAAAAGTAAAATGATGACAGTCTCACACTCCTTCTTGTTACTAAGTGTCCTAATTGTTCCAGAGGAACCAACGTGCCCTTCTTCAGTTAATACATAGACATCTTTTGTTCCCCTGAAATGGAGTTTAATAATCCAAATTTGTTAACTTTTCTGCCAGGCTCTGTCCCTCCGGGGGAAGGTGGAGCAGGTGGCAGCAGCCTGGTGAAATGTATATTTGGATTTTCTTTTTTAAACATATATTTACTAGCAAGTTGCTTGGCCTTTCTGTATGTCAGTTTCTGTAAAACTAGGGAACTGGGCTAGATCGCATCCCAGATGGTCCCTCAACATCCTTCTGGCTCTGACTATAACCTCAACTCTAGTCATTTTGACATTTAGTACTGTAAATGCTGCAGCAACATGCTGGTGATCTAGTGATCATATGTACTCATTAGGTCAATCATGTACTCATTAGGCACCGACTGTGTACAGTTCAACATATTAGAGACTACTTCTTTTTTTTTTTTAATTAGAGACGGAGTCTCACTCTGTCACCCAGTCTGGAGTGCAGTGGCACCATCTCGGCTCACTGCAACCTCTGCCTCCCAGGTTCAATCTATTCTCCTGCCTCAGTCTCCCGAGTAGTTGGGATTACAGGCACACACCACCACGCCCGGGTAATTTTTGTGTTTTTAGTAGAGACAAGGTTTCTCAAACTCCTGACCTCAAGTGATCTGCCTGTCTCAGCCTCCCAAAGTGCTGGGATTACAGGCGTGACCCACCGCACCCAGCCCATCTCAGCTCACTGCAAGCTCCGCCTCCTGGGTTTACACCATTCTCCTGCCTCAGCCTCCCGAGTAGCTGAGACTACAGGCGCCCGCCACCTCGCCGGGCTAGTTTTTTGTATTTTTAGTAGAGACGGGGTTTCACCGTGTTAGCCAGGATGGTCTCGATCTCCTGACCTCGTGATCCGCCCGTCTCGGCCTCCCAAAGTGCTGGGATTACAGGCTTGAGCCACCGCGCCCGGCCTTGAGACTTCTTGAAGAGAAACAGCAATAGCATGGTTTCTTCCCTTGAGGGCCTTAAGAGAGAACATTCTTGGGAAAATATATGAGAATAATGATAAGAAAGAAAAATACAGATTAATGAATACATATACTAAATCTCTTTGACAGGAAAGATCTCTGCCACTTCACACTAATGTGAGGGATCCTGTTCTTATTAACGAGACTAGGACTGTGAAATTAGGTCGTTGTATAATTATGTTTGACATTTCAGCACATAAGCGGTTGGGTTACTTTGCATACGATATAGCAACACTTGGCCCAGATAGGGCCTTGATACAGCCAGGTATTATTTTTCACTCTGTTATCCTTAAAACAATTTTTAGGTAAGTTCTTTTTTAATACAGCCTCCCAAGATAATATTAAAAAGCAAGGTTTAGAGAAATAAAAACCTAGCTATGACTGTCGTGTTGGTCACCAACACATAGCTGTCCTGAATCAAGCCACAGGTGGATCTTACTGGGAAGCTTGGTGGATTTCTCTCCAGTAAATCACCCATCTGCTGCTCTGAGAAGCTCACAGGCTCAGGGCTTAGCCAAGTCTGCCTAGGGTTAGAGCCTCATGGCCTCAGCCTCCAGGGACTGTGAGTCCCAAACCAAGAAGACCATTACCACGTCTGCTCTTAGTGAGTTGGGTAGAGAAGCCCTTGACTGACTTGTCCAAGTTACCTGTTCTCAACAGCTGCTTCCAAGGACAGGCCTGAGCCAAGGAAAGGGGAAGGGCACACAGGAGCATGACACCATAGGGACCTATTTCCAGTCATGTTTCCTTACCCTCTACTTTTCTATTTTCTTCTTTGAATGACCTCAGTCCGAGCAACCACTACTTTTACAACCACATCTGGTACAAAACATGCAGTTACAATAATCTCAGCTTTCACCAGAAACATCTATCACATTGGTTGGTACAGAAACAAAAAAACTATTTAAAGATCAGTATATGGCAAGGACATATGTCGGCACCCACCAGAAACTGTATATTCAATTGATTTGTTACTCATTTCAAATCTCTTTTCCATCATTTTTTCCTTACAAAAATGCCATGAAAACAGGTCAGGCACAGTGGGTCATGCCTGTAATCCCACCACTTTGGGAGGATGAGACAGATGGATCACCTGAGGTCAGGAGTTCAAGACCAGCCTGGCCAACATGGTGAAACCCTGTCTCTACTAAAAATACAAAAATTAGCTGGGTGTGGTAGCAGGTGTCTGTAGTCCCAGCTACACAGGAGGCTGAGGCAGGAAAATTGCTTGAACCTGGGAGGTGGAAGTTGCAATGAACTGAGATCACACCACTGCACTCCAGCCTGGGCTACAGAGCAAGACTCCATCTCAAAAAACAAAACAAACAAAACAAAACAAAACAAACAAACACAATGCCATGAAAACAGTTACTTCACTAAAGAAATGAAATATAAATTATATTCATGTAAAATTATGACTTGACTTTGTTTTCATTTCTTACTTGATTTCTCATCATGCTCAGCCCTTAAAATGTAAACTTTCTTACCACATATAATGTTTTCCTTTCTAGTAAAATTTTTTCAAGTTTCAGAAAAATAAGAGGGGCTAATTTTTTTTTTAAAGAATTGAACAGAAATAGGGTTAATTTTTTCTCTTCAAATTGAGAATTGCTATGTTTTCTTTTAAGATCTTGGCCAGGCGCGGTGGCTCAAGCCTGTAATCCCAGCACTTTGGGAGGCCGAGACGGGCGGATCACGAGGTCAGGAGATCGAGACCATCCTGGCTAACACGGTGAAACCCCGTCTCTACTAAAAATACAAAAAACTAGCCGGGCGAGGTGGCAGGCGCCTGTAGTCCCAGGTACTCGGGAGGCTGAGGCAGGAGAATGGCGTAAACCCGGGAGGTGGAGCTTGCAGTGAGCTGAGATCCGGCCACTGCACTCCAGCCCGGGCGACAGAGCAAGACTCCATCTCAAAAAAAAAAAAAGATCTTAAAAATAGGCCATGCATGGTGGCTCATGCCTGTAATCCCAGCACTTTGGGAGGCTGAGATGGAAGGACTGCTTGAAGCCAGGAGTTTGAAACCAACCTGGGCAACAAAGTGAGACCCTGTTTCTACCAAAAAAAAAAAAAAAAAAATAGTGTATACTCACTGTAAGAAAAATACATCCATACACACACATACACACACAAACACACAGCCTACAGCCTCTCTATGCTGGTGGCACATCACAGTCACACAGGAGTTTACAAAAACCCTGAAGCCTGGGTCCCATCACCAGAGATTCTGATTTCATTGACCTGGGCTGCTACCTGGGCAGCAATGTTGACTTAAAAGCTGCCTCGGTCATTTAATCAAACCAGGGCTGAGAACCACGGATCTATAGAATGGCAGAAAGAGGAGAGTGATGTCCACCTACACACCCATTCCCTGGAGATAACTGCTTTTGAATTTCAGTGCAGTTAGCCAGAGGAGTTGTAAACGTGGGTTGTGGGGACCAGGTCAAGGAGCGAGGATACTTAGAATCCATCTCTGGCAAGGAGCACCAACTTAGGTCCGCCAGGTTTCCAGTACCAGAGGAAATCATCATCCTTTTGTCCTCCTTCAGAAATCAGGTTCCTGTGGTTGTATGAGACTACCTGCCCCTACCTCCTAGGAACCCAGAGAGGCAAAAAAAGAAAAAGAAAAAAGAAAAGAAAGAAAGGAAAAAAAAAAGCAAACACCCAGGCAGCATTTAAGGTCTGTAAGACAAGACTCCAGGAAAACCAAAGTGGAGGGTATGAAAGTGGTGGTGGATGCAGAACTGTGGGAAATCCCACAATGACTCCAGGTCAACAGTGCACCTGCCTCAGCTCACCCAACTACCAACAAAGAATGCTTAGTTAGCTAAACAACTTTTCCTGAGGGGTGAATACCAGTCATAGTAAGCAGGATGGGAATTGGAAACACAGTGGTATAATCAATGGAAGAGAAGTACTAAACCATCTGAGGAAAAAGAAGGTGAGGATTTCAGATGGACTCAGGCATGGAAGAAGGCAAGACATCCTTGTGCCCCTGAATCCCTCACATTGGCAGGAGTTACTCATCTACTCAAAAAGATGGATCCCTACAACTTTTTCACTAAGCAGGATGGTCAGGCTTCACTGGAGTAGTGCCGATGACCTAGAGCCTCAGCCAAAGAGGGAGAAATAACTTGAGTCACTTAACACAGTCATTCACCACACAACCAACCTTATATAATACAAATCTCCTCTAGAAGGCTTTATTCTTTCTCCTGTAGCCCCTTGTCAATTCCCCTTTTTGTCCCCAGAAATTCACCTCTGGTCCTCAACTTGTACCCAGATTGAAGCATGCAGTTGGCCAGCCCTGCCCATCTTTGAAAGCAGGTCTTTGATGACACATTCTAATCAAGCACACTCTGAAGTCTCACACCTACACACATGCCCAGATTTTCACAAAAAGCATGTTTCTTTCTAGGCAGGATGTGGCAGATATTGTTGCTGCCTGTTTGGCCATCATTCCCCGGACTTCCTGGCCAAAAGAAAAGTCCCCAGGTGCCAGCAATGAATCATAATTGATTTAAGTCACTCCATTCCCTTAAGGAGCCTTTTTAGATAGGTTTTCCTGATTGCTTCCTCCCATGAAAATTTAATACCACAAATACACTGTATGTTTATGTACTTTATGCGTATCTGTACTTTATACATAAAAAAGTATGATTTTTTTTTGAAACGGAGTTTGACTCTTGTCGCCCAAGCTGGAGTGCAGTGATGTAATCTCAGCTCACTGCAACCTCCACCTCCCAGGCTCAAGCAATTCTCCTACCCCAGCCTCCCTGGAAGCTGGGATTATAGGCGTGCGCCACCATGCCTGACTAATGTTTGTATTTTTAGTAGAGACATGGTTTCTCCATTTTGGTCAGGCTGGTCTTGAACTCCTGACCTCAGGTGATCCACCTACTTCAGCCTCCCAAAGTGCTGGGATTACAGGTGTGGGCCACCATACTTGGCCTAGTATGATTTTTTTTGCCCCCAAGAACCAATTTTCACCCCCTTGAGGGTGATATCACCCTCATTAAGAATGCACGATCTATATCAACAAAGCAATTGCTTTTGCCAATGATTGGTCTAAGATTGGCATCTGGTCCAGTTATGGCCAATGAAACATGATGGAATCCTGTTTGGGAAAGATCTTCTGATCAAAGAGAGATGTGAAGGAAAGTGACTTTTGACCTTTGCCTACTTCTGCTCATGGTCTCTCATGTGAGGAGTTGGTGCTTGGAACTGTGGCCACCATCTTGTGCCCATAAGGGTAGAAGAGAGAAAGGACAGAAGCAGTCCATACTCTGCTGAAATCAATGAGCCACTAAACAATTGTAACCAATGCTTGCTTCCAGACTCGTTAAGCATGATAGTAAATGTCAGTATGCCGTAACCCATTACCAGCAGTAAGATATTATGGGCCTTGCAGCCTGAAACTTCCTGATGGATAGATAGGATTTTCATTAATAAGGAATGTGATCTAGGCATCCCAGAAGACCTGCACTAAGGAAACTGTGCTGAAAAGTTAGCCACCACTGCCGCTCACAGACCTCCAATGGCCCACAGTGAAGTGCCGGAATTTGAACACTCATTTCATGTAAAATAAATGAGGATAGCTGTTTCAAGCTGTTTTCAAGTTCAGAGTATTTTTCTGAGAGTACTTTCCCCCAAATAAAAGTGCTTTTGTTCTCGCTCTCTGAGTATCTCACCCAGTGAATCTGGGCCCTGGGCCTGCACACTCACTCAGCAGATCCTGTCCGCAACTCTCCTAACCCCGAGTCTCTCCAGCCCATCAGGTGTCCACCCTGCACCCCAAGACCCCTTTCTCTTCTCCATTTCCACTGTGAATGTGTCCGGTGTAGGGAGGGTGAGGTACAATGAAAGGCTATACCACATGTCCTGCCACCAGTCCTGTCATGGTCTTCCATAACAAGCCCTGCCCCAGCCATGAACTTGTGGAGCAGTTATTCAGAGACCACAGAACAGGAAAAGCAGAGGCAGAGGTAAGGAGTGCGCATCCAGGCCCAGATGTATCCACAGAACGAGAAGAGCGGGGGACCGAGATGGGTGAATACAGGGAGGTAGCAGTCCAGGCCAGCCCCTCATTTCACAGACTTGGATATTGAGGCTCAGAGAGGTCAAGGATTACTCAAGTAACAGAGCAAGATGTCGGGAGTCCCAGGAGCAGAGCCCTGTCTCCCAGCCTAGTGTCCTTTTCACAGCAACTGTGGTCCATTTGGTCCTCACCCTGTGCTATGTTGGGATGTCCTGAACCGTCATTTACATCTGCTGTCATTTAACTATTCACCTGTTTATAGCTTATCTCCCCAAGTACATTGCAAATTTCTCAAAAGCTGGGATCTTGAGGCACCCATCTTGGGATCCCTCATAGCACACATAGCCTACTAGGCACCAACAATTAGTCAACTTGATTTCTAAGCAGCCGACATGGAGAAAAGGCCAGAGGTGATGTCATGGGCTAGTGAAATGTTTGGGGAACACTCATACTTCCTTCTGGAAAGGCTACTCCTAGTCACACTGGATCTCTGTGTGGGAATAACAGTAATAGCCCCAGAATCTGAGTCTTCAACCTATCATCTTATTGGAAATGATACCCTGTATTTATATAAATATTAGAATCACATAATCCCAGGACTTGATGGTTCAAAGATACTGCTTTGAATCTGAGCCAAGAACCCAGTGCCACTCTTCTTACTGCTCTTGTCCCCACCATCAAAATCTCCCTCCTAAGCAGTTCTTGCTCTGGCTTTCTGTCTGCAGTGGCTGCGGGGATGGGTATATCTAGCATGGCAAGACAGGCCATGAGGATGGGACAGCATTAAGGGACACAATTTTATTTATTTATTTATTTTGGAGATGGAGTTTTGCTCTGTCACCCAGGCTGGAGTGCAATGGCACAATCTTGGCTCAGCACAACCTCCGCCTCCCAAGTTCAAGTGATTCTCCTGCCTCAGCCTCTCAAGTAGCTGGAATTACAGGCATGCACCACCACGTCTGGCTAATTTTGCATTTTTAATAGAGATGGGGTTTCACCATGTTGGTCAGGCTGGTTTCGAACTGCTGACCTCAGGTGATCTGCCTGCCTCAGCCTCCCAAAGTGCTGGGATTACAGGCACGAGCCACCGTGCCCGGCCAAGGGACACATTTTTAAACAATGCAAATATAAAATATTTTTGTGCAAGGGTTTGGCAGGCTGACAGGAGAGGAGGCTGAGTGACCCAAGCTGTGTTCCTGCGGAAGGGACACTGGAGCCATGTTCCTACTAAGTGGGAAGTGACAGGAAAGTTTCTTCTATTTCATTTTTGCATCTTAAAATGATGTGATTGGATAAAGAATCCTTAAGGTCTGTCTTCTCATTCTTTTACGAGAAGACTCTCTAAATTTGGGGAAGGAATGAAGAGCAGTGATAAACATGAACACAAGCCCTGCATTATGTGTTCTGTACGTTTCATCTCACAGCAACACTAAGATGTAGGTAATGTTTGCAATCCCTATTTCACACCTGAGGAAGCTGAGACCCAGAGGAATAAAGCACTCAAAGTTATACATCTAGTCAGTGATGAGGGCAGGAGAACCCAGGAAGTCTAGGTGCATCTTTGAGGAGGGTAGTACTGGCATTCCAGCCTCTGTGGAGAAGCAGGGCTGCTGTTCCAGATAGCAGTCCTCCAGGGACATGAGGCCTGGCTCCTGGGTTCCCATGGCTCAAGCACCAGCAGCAGCAGAAAGAGGTGGGGAGAAGAGGAGGAGGAGGAGGCTGGCTACTCTGTTTAGGGCACACGCATACCTTGCCGATTAGCAACGATGGGAAAGGAAACATACAGTGAGGGCCCTTGACAGCTTAATGGGATTTTAGAAAAATACACATCTATATTTTTAAACTTTTTTTTCCATTCGAACATTTTTAGCTTCCAGCTCTGAACTGAAATAGCAACTGTCTTAGATAACTCTTCATCCTTAGGCTCCCACATTTGGAAAAGGTCTCAGCCTAGCCTGGGGAAAAGAGAGACAGAGAGAGGATATACAAGCTTAGCACATAGATAATACATCTGGTACAAAGATAATAGATGCTGGATGAGTGGATGAATGGATGGATAAATGGATGGATGAATGGATAAATGGATGGATGGATGGATGGATAAATGGATGGATGCATGGATGGATGGATAAATGGATGGATGGATGGATGGATGGATAATGGATGCATGAGTAAATGGGTGGATAGGCAAGAGAAGGAATATGGTGGGAAAGAAAGAAAACATATTCACCCATGAAATTCTCCTGAGAATTATATACCCTTCTGGAAAGATATACTTACACTTTTCATCACTAACCAAACCCAGGGTCACAGTTAACGGACTGACAACCTTCCTGTAGCTTTGGGGCCTGGCTTTCTAGAAGTGATTTTAGCCAAACGTGTAGCAGGACACTCACAATTCAGTTCCCATCTACCAGCCCCATTAGCCCCATTTCCAGTTGCTTCTTGTGTCTACTGTCTACTCTGGACCACTCACAGTTCCTCTAAGCATACTGTGGCAGAACCCATGGTTTGGCTTGATGAACACCCATTCCAATCCCCTTCCATATTACCTTCCTCTGCTGCAAAGGGTGAAAAGAGAAATACTCAAATTCCCACTCTCCCCTGCAGGTAAAGTACCAAGTGATATCACTCTGATGGATTAGAGGTAGGCAGAAGTCCTAGAGAGAGGCTTCCCACCAAAATAAATGGGCAAAGCTTTGTCCGTCATTTCCCCCTTCTTCCTGCCTGGAACTCTGACATAATGTTTGGAGGTGCAGCAACTATCATGTGATGAAGAAGACAAAAGCTTTCATCCAAGATGTCAGAGCAAGAGGATACAAATAGTTGAGTCTTCCAGCCCTGGGCTCTTTCCTTCTGGTCTCCCAGTTAAATGAGGAAGATGAGCCCCTTACTTATTGAAGCCACTGTGTTAGAGTTTTCTGCTACTACCTGCTAAATACAATCTCAACTGACACACAGAGTTCTCTGAAAAGGAATCTGGAGGAAAGAGACTTCATTCCAGTGAACAGGTGGTAAACCTGAGAGACGCAGCAGCCTACGTAAGACCAAGGTACATTCCAGAGAACAAAGGGAGGGTTCTGGTTTCATAGCAAAAGTTCCCACCAAGGTTCCCAGTCAGGTCCATTTACACAAATGAAGGATTGACACTCACTTAGTTCTGATTGGTCTGTACAACTGAGTTTTAATTGTTCCATACAGCTGAATCCTGATTGATCAAAGCAGATGGGCTCTGATTGATTGGTTCAGGTGAGTTTTGTCAGTCCTCAAATTGAACAGAGGTGTGGGTTTTGGGGAATCTCAGAGTATGTGTGCGACCTCTAGTTATCAAGGAGCCACTTTGCTCTATTTGAATTTAGGCCCAGTTACCCACTGGGGATCCGTCTTGAAATATTGACTCTTCCAGGTTCACATTTGTTCACAAAGTCATGCATGTTAGGCCTTTATACCTTTGTCTGTGTGACTCCCCCTGCCCAAAATGCCATTCACTTCCTTTCCTCATTAAAGTGCAGACACTATACACATATTTTAAATGTAGAATTAAATTGGAAATGCTGTGAAGTAGGACTGAGCAATACTTCTTTTAAATGCAACTTCCCCCAACCCTACCCAGAATCTTTAATTTCTTCCTATCTTGGGGGTGCCATCCACTTTGTCTAAAGAAAATACTCCACTCATCCCCAATCCTGAAGAAACTTTGGTTTACCCTTGCTTCCTCTTTGAGCTATCAATTTTCTCTACCCTTACACTCTCAGAAACTGTACTTGGTTTTTCTCCTAAAGAGAATATGGAGAAAAGTCAGGGGAGTCAGACAAGCTGGGATCAAATCTGACCTCTACCACTTACTACCTGTGTACCTCGGGCACCTGTCTCTGAACTTCAGGGCCTTCATGGGTAGCATAAGAATAATCATTTCCATTTCACAGAGTTTTAGGGAGAATTAAGCTTGGTGATGCATTTCAAGTGAATGACATGGTGTGGAACTTAAATGTTAGTTCCCTCATCCTTGTAATGGCTTTTGTTTCCTTCCTTCTTTCCTCCCTCCCTTCCTTCCTTTTTTCTTCTTTTTTTCTTTCAGCATCATTTATTAAGTGCATTCAAGGCACTGGCTAGTTCATGAGATTCCAAGTTGAATGAAACATGATTTATTTCCCTGCTTCTTTCCCTCCTCAATGTGATCTCAAGGTTTAATCCTCACTCACATTTTGTGCTTTCAGTGCTTTGTTTCTCAAAGATCTCATCCACTTTCACAGCTTCAAGCTTCAACTCCTAGCGAATCAATCCCTCCCAAACTTGCAAAACTAGGGCTGACTTTTCTCTTAGATGTTATGCCCCATTCCCAACTCCCTGGAGACCTCTGTCCCTGGAGGTCCTGCAGTCAGCTGTACTCTTTCTTCCAAAGCAAGAAAACACTTGTTAAACGTATTTATTTGTCCCAAATCCCTGAGGGGTGGTGAGGAACAGGCATAATACATATTTACCACCCTTATCAAATAATGAGGCTATTAAGCCATAAGATACTCTCTCTCTCTCTTTTTTTTTTTTTTTTTTTTTTTGGAGTCTCGCGCTTGTTGCTCAGGCTGGAGTGCAATGGTGCGATCTCGGCTCACTGCAACCTCCGCCTCCCAGGTTCAAGCAATTCTCCTGCCTCAGCCTCCTGAGTAGCTGGGATGATAGGTGCCTGCCAACATGCCCAGCTAATTTTTTGTATTTTTAGTAGAGATGGGGTTTCACTATGTTGGCCAGCCTGGTCTCAAACTCCTGACCTCATGTGATTCACCGACCTTGGCCTCCCAAAGTGCTGGGATTACAGGTGTGAGCCACTGCACCCAGCCTAATACTCTCTCTTTCTTAACAAAATTGACCTAAAGTTGGTAAGATGTTTAGCTGTAATGCTGTGAATGAACCGGTGCAATGGAGTCTCTTGTCAATATTGAAAACCTTGGCTCCCAGGGAGAAGGAAGACAGAAACTAGGCACAGCTGGGCCCACACTGACACGCCTAGCAGCCTGTGTGGGGAATTCTGGGCTGCAGACTTCTAAGAGTGCTTTTCTTATGCAGAGGAACCACATTTGTCCCTTCCCCTGGGGGTGAGCCTTAGGCCTTGGCTTTGCCCAGAAGCCCCTCCCCTGCATCTCCACTTAGATGTTCCCTGAATGCTTAGTTAGCTCCAATCAGTCCCAGTTCTCTCCAGCCATAACCCTGGAGGCCCCACCAAACACAAAATGGGCTTTCTGCAGAAAGCCCCCACCCATCCCCTGGCCGCCTCTCTTCTCAGAGCACTGCCGTGCCACCAGTCGGGCCCTTTGCTCAGCTCTCCAGCTGACCCACGGCAAAAGGCCAGAGGGCAGAGGGCAGAAAATAACTCATGAGAACCAAAAACAAAACCCCATTGGAACCACAAATGGAAATGGCTTAGGGAAAAAGGGTCCTGGGATGCTCAGGCTATTAATAAAGAGTGTGTGCCTCAGCCCTCTTCTCCCAGGGCGCAGGCCTGGCCAGCTTATGGCTGGGGACATTTATTCTTGGGAAGGCCCCAGCTTGCCAGATAAAATGTGCCTCAGAACCTATTCGCTCCAGAAGCCCCTCCCAACACACACACACACACAAACACACACACACGTACACACAATTTTTGCCTATTGAGTCTTCTAGGTGCTGTCTTACCTGTAAGGGAAGAAGTAAGAACAAATGGTAGTTGAGGTCCAAATGTTCCTGGTTATGAGGGTTTGGAGACTCCTGAAACCTAATCTCAGCCTCACTTGGTTGGAAGTAACTAGGTCTTTGTACTTACCCTCTACAATCCTGGGAAGATAGAACCACCAGGACTTGTCCTCTAAGACGGTCAGGGACAGACAGACACATAAACTTGTCCCCAGATTGATAGGGAAAATTCCCTAGAGCTTTCATCCCCTAAAGTTTTCTGCTGTCTTCAGCTTGAGTAATTTTGGTAGCCAATGGATTAGTAATTTCCATGCCTTGCTCGCATTTCCTACCACTTTTCTCTTTTTCACTGTCCCAGGATTGTGAAGAACCCTAGAGAATACTCGAATATGGACCATGCCAGAAGAGCTAGCCCTTCCCAGCTCACATCTTGGAAAACAGTGTGTGAACCAATTAGCACCTCTCAGCCGTGAAGAAAGGTTGAGTCATAGCCTCATGCATGAGGTTCTCAGAGTAAGATGGGACCACATAGGGTCATCCTGCCCAGCCCCTGCCTGCAGGCAGAGAAGGCATCATGCCTGTTGCACTGATGAGGCTACTGAGACAAAAGAGCCTCCATCTGGAGCAAAGCTAAGCTGCTCTGCACATCTGCTGGGTCCAGCTGCTTCCTGAGGGTGGCACAGACTTGGGGTTTCTCCTGGCTCTTCACTCCCTGATACCCTCTGAGCCAACCTGATGCGGCGAGAACAAAGGCACAGGATCCCGACCATGCCAAGAGCATTTAGCTTGGTTAGGGCCCCCAGGATAAGCTGCTCTCAATTTGATTCAGGAAGAGCATATGTAGGTGGTTTGGTTTGGTTTTTTAGAGACAGGGTCTCACCCTGTCGCTCAGGCTGGAGTGCAGTGGTGCCATCATAGCTCACTGTCACCTCGAGGTAACAATGGTAACTCCTGGGCTCGAGATTCTCCTGCCTCAGCCTCCAGAGTAGCTAGGACTACAGGTGCACCTTCCCTTGTCTTGCTAATTTTTTATTTTTCTGTAGAAACGAAGTCTATGTTGCCCAGGCTGGTCTCAAAATCCTGGCCTCAAGGAATCCTCCCCACTCAGCCTCCCAAAGTGATGGGATTACAGGCGTGAGCCACCACACCTAGCCACGTGTGTTTTTATTAGCATTGGCATGGAGATTATGTTCCATCCAAACCATCCCTGTGCAGTGCGGGAGGCGGTGTGGCATAGTAGGAACCGTGCTAGACTGGCCTGAGTGTAAGTTTCCATTCTGCCCCTTACAAGTTAGACAGGTGACCTTGGACCACATATAAACTTCAGGAGCCCCAGTTTCCGGATCCGTGTGATGTGGGTTATAATGACTCCTCATGGGTTTGTTGTGCAAGTTCCTTGAAAACTCCTCAGTGCCACACAGATATTAGGTGGCCTTTAGGACAGTGGCCTTTGGGAGGTAGTTAGGTCATGAAGGTGGATCCCAAGGGAATGGAATTAATACCCTTATAAAATATGAGACCCCAGGCCGGGCACGGTGGCTCACACCTGTAATCCCAACACTTTGGGAAGCCAAGACAGGTGGATTGCCTGAGGTCAGGAGTTCGAGATCAGCCTAGGACCAACATGGAGAAACCCTGTCTCCACTAAAAATACAAAATTAGCTGGGCATGGTGGCACATGCCTATAATCCCAACCAGCTACTCAGGAGGCTGAGGCAGGAGAATCGCTTGAACCCGGGAGGTGGAGATTGCGGTGAGCCAAGATCATGCCATTGCACTCCAGCCTGGGCAACAAGAGCTAAACTCCATCTCAAAAAAAAAAAAAAAAAAGACCCCCAAGGCTGGACACGGTGGCTCATGCCTATAATCCCAGCACTTTGGGAGGCTGAGGTGGGTAGGTCACTTGAGGTCAGGAGTTTGAGACCAGCCTGGCCAATATGGAGAAACCCCGTCTCTACTAAAAACACAAAAATTAGCTGGGTGTGGTGACGGGTGCCTGTAATCCCAGTTACTTGGGAGGCTGAGGCAAGATAATTGCTTAAACCCAGGAAGTGGAGGTGGCAGTGAGCCAACATTGTGCCACTGCACTCCACGCTCCACTGCACTCCAGCCAAGATTGTGCCACTCCACTCTCACCCAGAGAGAGAGAGAAAAAAAAGGAAAGAAGAAAAGAGGGAGAGAAAGAAAGAAAGAAAGAAAGAAGGAAAGAAAGAGAGAGAGAGAGAAAGAAAGAAAGAAAAAGAAAGAAAGAAAGAAAGAAAGAAGGAAAGGAAGGAAAGAGAGAGAAAGAAAGAAAGGAAGGAAAGAAAGAAAGAGAAAGAAGAGAGGAAAGAAAGAAAGAGAAAGAAAAAAAGAAAGAAAGGAGAGAGAGAGGAAAGAAAGGAAGAGAAAAAGAAAGAGAGAGACCTCAGAGAGTTTTCTCACCCTCTTTCTGTCATGTAAGCACACAATGAGAAGCTAGTCATCTGCAACCAGGAAGCAAGCCATCACCAGAACAGGACCATGCTGGCACCCTGATCTCAGACTTCCAGCCTCCACAACTCTGAAAAATAAATGTCTGTTGTTGATAAGCCACCCAGCCTATTTACTGGTACTTTGTTATAGCAGGCCGAACTAAGACAAACAGTGAGCTCATATCAACCTGTTGTTTTAATAGGTAAATGCCATCAACATAGCCCCTTTGTTTAAAGCTGGTGTTTTATCTTAGTATTAGGTGAGCATCTGTGGCCTGGCATGTAAGAATATTTCAGCTTTGGTTTAGAGCTTGCTGGCTATTTAGATCAAAAATATCAGACTAGGCTGCTTGGTATAGGATTAGTCCAAGCCACCTGTGGTGTGAGTGCCACTGTGGATCAGTGTGGGCACCTGTCATGCCCCATCACAGCAGATATCAGAACAGAAGCACCTTGACCGAGTAAGCTGGGAGTCCCTGGTGGCGGGCACAGCCACAGTACCCTGCATGTTTATAAGGTGCCAGACGTACTGCATCATTTGTCTTGTTCAATGCACACAGTGCCCTATTAAGTGAGTGCTTTTTTTGATCCTTATATTTCAGGCAAGGTCACTGAGCCTTGAAGAAGTTATTTGCTGAACATCACCTGGTTATTAAGCAGAAGAGCTAGGATTTGGAGTTTAGACTCTCTGACTTTTATTTAACAGTGGTGACTACCATGAGATACATTGCAGAGCAAAGAACCAGTCACAGAATCACAGATTGTACTAGATGGACTCAGTCCAGGCACCTCATTTTGTGCGTGTGGCCCAGAGCCATTCACAGACTAGGGGCCACACAGGACCTGGAACCCAGGCCCCTGTGGTTGAAGTCCATGCTGTCTGCAGCCCTGTCCATCCTCTGTTCTGGCCGCTAGATTCCCACCACCCACCTTCCAACTGCCCCATGGTCCTTTCCAAGACAGGAAACGTATCTCTAGAAGGAATTGAGATTTAACATGGTCCCACGCACACCACCATTTCTGCTGGAGACTGGACAGATGATTCATTCACATCACAAGGAAGTGCAACATCAATAATTTAATGAACAGATTGCTGTGGGAGGTGGTAAAAACTTTTAATCTTGAAATCTTTACAATGTAGATATGTTTGCATGCATTCAAAACAACTGAGACCAAAGATGAAGTGTTGAGCTAGCTTCGGGTTCAGGGTTTTAGGCCCTATGCCCTCTTTCCATAACAAATATTTTATAACACCCCCCATATTACCCTGAAACAAAATTTATAAAAATATAAACTACTTACACATATAATTTTTAAAATCCATTTAATGAGTTAATAATTAAAACAGATAAAGGAAAAAATTTATATATACATGTATGTGTGTACATATATGTGTGTGTGTATATATACACATATATTATGTATTCAATGTGTAAATGTCTAACCACCATCACTAAAAGATGCAATGACGCTGGGCGTGGTGGTTTATGCCTGTAATCCCATCACTTTGGGAGGCCAAGGCGGGTGGATCACTTCAGGTCAGGAGTTCGAGACCAGCCTGACCAACATGGCAAAACCCCATCTCTACTAAAAAATACAAAATTAGCCAGGCGTGGTGGTCTGCACCTGTAATCCCAGCTACTCAGGAGGCTGAGAAACAAGAATCACTTGAGCATGGGAGGCGGAGTGAGCCGAGATTGTACCACTGCATTCCAGCCTGGGTGACACAGTGAGACGTCTCATAAAAAAAAGATACAATGAGAGATGTTTGGATCTTCATGTAAAATCACCATGAAAGCAATAGCCACACACGCAGGCTGATATCCATCCATGTGTTATCTTCTTGGCGACTCTGAGTTGGGTTCCCATCAGTGGTGTAATTTTTCAAAACAATAAACAACTCTTATTTACTGAAGTATGAAATGAAATATAAAATACTGTTTTTCCTCAATATTCACAGTAGTTGTATTCCTGAAATATTCAATATATATTAAAACCATGCAAAAATACTTTGGGGTTTTATGTAATATGGAGTTACAGCTTAAAAGATCAGAAAATTATAACCAGAGTTTTCAATACACGAATGTCTGGAGAAACATTGGAAAGATGGGTGAAATACAGAACAATTCTTCATTGTACAGGATTGTCCCATGCATGGTAGGACATGTAGCATCCATGGGCCTCACCCACCAGCAAACAAAAGTGCCTTACAATTTTTCTTTCTTTTTTTTGTTTTTTTTCTTTTGAGACGGAGTTTCCCTCTCATTGCCCAGGCTGGAGTGCAATGGCACGATCTCGGCTCACTGCAGTCTCCGCCTCCCGTGTTCAAGCGATTCTCCTGCCTCAGCTTCCCAAGTAGCTGGGACTACAGGTGCCCACCACCATGCCCGGCTAATATTTTGTATTTTGGATAGAGATGGGGTTTCACTATGTTGACCAGGCTGGTCTCGAACTCCTGACTTCAGGTGATCCACCTGCTTCAGCTTCCCAAAGGGCTGGGATTACAGGTGTGAGCTATCGTGCCTGCCCGCCCCACCCGCCCTCAGTTTTTCAAAACACTTCCAGGGGATGACATTGCCCCTTTGGGACCACTGGATCAGATAAACTTTCCAGTTCTCTTCCTTCCAGCCCTGTCATCATCAAACACCCATGGAAAGTCCATGAAACGCCAGGGTTTGGGCAGGACAATGGGGCCATTGTGAATTTGGGAAAGGGAGGTTCTGAAAGGGAGAAAATACTGTCCCTACCCTACAGCGTGGTGGGAAACAGGGGAAGGGGATAGAAATGGGACAATAAAGCACATAGCTCCTCCCTTCCAACTCTGAGCATCCTGAGAACAAGAGCTGTGAGTTGTGTTCATTTTTTTGACCTAGCATAGGCCCTTGCCAGGGGAGGATTCCCAAGTCCTTGCTGCATGTTAAGTGAAGGAAAGACAGTAAGTTAGAGTCTGCAGCTCTGTTTGTATTGTGTCCTAGAGATAACAGAAATGAAAAGTGGGTTTTGTTTGTTTGTTTGTTTTGAAACAATCTCTTGGTGATAGTTATTGACCAAGAACACACTACACCTCAGGTCCCAAGAATGAAAGGGAAGCCAGAAATTGCTTCTGTGACTGGAAGTGAGAGGTGACAACGTGCTAGCAGCCCTTGCTCTGGGTGGCTCCTCGGCCTCAGCATCCACTCTGAGGAGCCCTTCAGCCCGCCACAGCACGGTGGGAGCCCCTCTCTGGGCTGGCTGAGGCCGAAGCTGCCTCCCTCTGCTTGTGGAGGGGTGTGGAGGCAGAGGCGCGGGTGGGAACCAGGGCTGCAGACGGCGCTCCGGGGCCAGTGCGAGTTCCCGCGGGTGTGGGCACGGGGTCGACGGGCCCTGCACCGAGCGGCTGGCTGGCGCCGCGGCCCAGGGCAGTGAAGGGCTTAGCACCCGGGCCAGCAGCTGAGGAGGTCCCGCCAGGTCCCTCAGCAGTGCCGCCCCCCGGCGCCGCACTCAAATTCTCGCGGGGCCTTAGCTGCTTCCCCGTGAGGCAGGGCTCTAGAACTGCAGCCTGCCATGTCTGAGCTCCCCTCCTCCTGCGGTGGACTCCTGTGCGGCCTGAGCCTCCCCGAGGGGCACCGCCCCCTGCCCCGTGGCACCGGGTCCCATCCACAGCCCAAGGGCTGAGGAGTGCAGGCGTGACTTGGGACTGGCGGGCAGCTCCATCTGCAGCCCTGGTGCAGGATCCACTGGGTGAAGCCAGTTGGGCTCCTCAACTGGATGGAGACTTGGAGGACTTTTATATCTAGCCAGAGGATCGTAGGTGCACCAATCAGCACTCTGTGTCTAGCTCAGGGTTTGTGAATGCACCAATTGGTACTCTGTATCTAGCTAACCTAGTGGAGACTTGGAGGACTAGCACTCTATGACTCTAGCTCAAGGATTGTAAATGCACCAATCAGCACTCTATGTCTAGCTCAGGGTTTGTAAATACAACAATCAGTACTCTCTGTCTAGCTCAAGGTTTGTAAATACACCAATTGGTACTCTGTATCTAGCTAACTCTGTGTCTAGCTAACTAGCACTCTGTGACTCTGTCTAGCTCAAGGATTGTAAATGCACCAATCAGCACTCTGTCAAAACCCATGGATCAGCTCTGTGTAAAGTGGACCAATCAACTCTCTGTAAAATGGACCAATCAGCAGGATGTGGGTGGGGCCAGAGAAGGGAATAAAAGCAGGCTGCCAGAGCCAGCAGTGGGAAGCCACTGTGGTACTCTTCCACATCCTGGAAGCTTTATTCTCTTTGCAATAAATCTTGCTGGTGCTCACTTTCTGGATCCATGCTGCCTTAATGAGCTGTGACACTCACCGCAAAGGTCTGTGGCTTTACTCCTGAAGCCCGGGAGACCAGGAGACCGCGAACCCACCAGGAAGAGCAAACAACTCCAGATGCACTGCCTTTAAGAGCTGTAACACTCACCACGAAGATCTGCAGCTTCACTCCTGACAGCGAGACCAGGAACCCACCAGAAGGAAAAAGCTCCAGACACATCTGAACTTCTGAAGGAACCAACTCTGGACACACCATCTTTAAGAACTGCAACATTCACCGCGAGTGTCCGCAGCTTCATTCTTGAAGTCAGTGAGACCTTCATTCTTGAAGTCAGTGAGACCAGGAACCCACCAATTCTGTACACAGAAGTGGGTCCTGGAAAGCAGGGAGGAGCCCTAAGGCAACGCCCCACTCTACACACACACACACACACACACGCGGAAACCTCTTTCATTTCTCCTCAATCAACACAGATTGTCCTCCATGGCTGAGGGAGGGGCGCAGGCCCACATTTTGCAGCTGTCTCCTGCCATTTATGGGTTTGAGGCCAAAGCCACTCCCCTTCCAGCCAAGAAGTGCTTATATGCCCCACGAAGGGCAGCAACCAATCCCAGGCTGGGTCAACCTTGCACTTTCAGGTAGAGGCCGTTCTAGCTACAGGTAAAAGAAATAGTTGGATTATCTGCTAGGCTGAGCAACCCATGCTTAGGGCACCAGCCAAACGGGGAGATATAAGAGAAAATGTATGTTTGGAAAGATTGCTTTTTTTTTTATTTTATTTTTATTTTAAGCATTAAGGTTGTCATCAAGAAAAAGGATCGGAATTCTGCGGCACTTTCTCACATTCTTTTATGATGTATTTCTGGTTTTATTTTGAACTACCTATGTTGAGGGGGCAGGAGTGCCATAAGCCTTTTAGTGCTCACAGTGAAGTAGACCGTACAGGCTAATAGTCCAGCCTTTGGAGCCAGACTAGCTGCTTCTTGCTGGGTGACTTTGGGAAATGTATTAGTTTTCATGCTGCTGATAAAGACATACCTGAAACTGGAAAGAAAAAAAGGTTTATTTGGACTTACAGTTCCACACGGCTGGGGAGGCCTCAGAATCATGGCAGGAGGCAAAAGGCACTTCTTTCGTATATACATATATATATTTATATTATTATTACTGTACTTTAAGTTGTGGGATACATGTGCAGAAAGTGCAGATTTGTTACATAGGTACACACATGCCAGGGTGATTTGCTGCACCCATCAACCTGTCATCTACATTAGGTATTTCTCCTAATGCTATCCCTCTCTTGGCCGCCGACCCCCAGACAGGCCCCGGTGTGTGATGTTCCTCTTCCTGTGTCCATGTGTTCTCATTGTTCAACTCCCACTTATGAGTGAGAACATGCAGTGTTTGGTTTTCTGTTCCTGTGTTAGTTTGCTGAGAATTATGGTTTCCAGCTTTATCCATGACCCTGCAAAGGACATGAATTCATCAAAAGGCATTTCTTATATGGTGGTGGCAAGAGAAAAATGAGGAAGAAACCTAAGCGGAAACCCCTCATAAAACCATCGGATCTCATGAGACTTATTCACTATCACAAGAAGAGCACAGGAAAGACCAACCCCCATGATTCAGTTACCTCCCCCTGGGTCCCTCCCACAACAGGTGGGAATTCTGGGAGATACAATTCAAGTTGAGATTTGGGTAGGGACATGGCTAAACTGTATCAGGGAAGTTACTCCTCCTTTGTGATTCAGCTTCCCCATCTGTAAAATGGGATGATGATTATAATACTTACTTCATAAGATTATTAAAAGGATTAGGCCAGTTGCAGTGGCTCACACCTGTAATCCCAACAGTTTGTCAGGCAAAGTTGGGAGGACTGCTAGAGGCCAGGAGTACAAGATCCAACTGAGCAATGTAACAAGACCCCTGTCTCTAAAAACAAATTAAAAATTAGCTAGGCATACTTGTGTGTGGCTGTAGTCTCAGCTGCTCAGGAGGCTGAGGCAGGAGGATCGCCTGAACCCAGGAACTGGAGGCTACAGTGAACTATGATTGTGCCACTGCCCTCCAGCCTGAACAAAAGAGAAAGACCCTGTCTCTGAAAAAATAAGAAGATTAAAAAGAGTTAATATATATTAAAAAACATATAGAACAGTATTAAGCATGTTGTAAATGGCTTCTAAACATTTGCTACTATTAATAATAATATTGTTACTGTTATTGTCACTGGAGATCTTATTCTGGCCCTAGGACAAAGATGGGAACGACGGCATAGCTGTGTGCTCCCAGACCTGTGAGGGAGTCAACAGCTCAGGGGTTTCTGAATTCTGTGTGGGTAGAGTTGAGAAGAAAAAACAAGAGAGTTTCTGGGTGTAGGGAGTTTAAGAACACTGGTTTATACCAAGTGCCTGCTTCTTCTCTTCCAGGGTCTTGATCTTGGCCATGGAAGGTGTTTGTAGGCTAGAAAAGTAATTAGAGGACTCTGATTCCGGGGAAGATAGGTCAGAGGTGGCATCCCCCACTGCTAGGGGGATGTAAGAAGGGGATGTAAGAAGGTCGCTCAGTGACTGTGACTGAGCTGTCTGAGGCCGTCATCCATGTGGCTGTGAGTTCCCATGCAAGCATGTGTGTGTCCAAATGTGTGTGTCTGTGTGTGAATGTGTACATGTGTCCTTATGTGTGCATGTGTTCGTGTATGTGAATGTGTCATGTGTTTGTATATGTGTGTACATGTCTGTGTGTGCACATGTTGTGTTTATGTCTGCATGTGTCCATGTGTGCACATGTGCCTGTGTGTATGCATGCATCTATGCATATGCACGTGTTTGTATGTCCACGTGTGTGCATGTTTCCATATGTGTGTGTGTGTTCGTGTGTCTCCATGTGTCTGTGTGTGCATGCCTATGTGTCTGTGTACGTGCATGTGTCTGTATGCATGTGTTCAAGTGTGTCTGTGTATGTCCATGTGTGCCCATCTGATATGGTTTGGCTGTGTCCCCACCTAAATCTCATCTTGAATTATAGCTCCCATAATTCCCAAATGTCATGGGAGGGACCTGGTGGGAGGAAACTGAATCATGGGGGCAGGTCTTTCCCATGCTGTTCTCGTGATAGTGAATAAGTCTCATGAGATTTAACGGCTTTATAAAGGGGAGTTCCCCTGCACATGCTCTCTTTCCTGCCGCCATGTAAGAGGTGCCTATGCTCCTCCTTTGCCTTCCACCATGATTGTGAGGCCTCCCCAGCCATGTGCAACTATGAGTCCATCAAACCTCTTTTTCTTTATAAATTACCCAGTCTCGGGTATGTCTTTATCAGCAGCATGAGAACGGACTAATGCACCATTTATGGGCATGTTTGTGTGTGTATGTGTGCCTGTGTGTGTGCATGTGTTTGTGTGTTTGTGTGTTTGCATGTGCATGTGTTTTACATCCATGTGCATGTGTTCATGTGTGCATGCGTCTGTGTGTCCATGTGTATCCATGTTTGTGTGTCCATGTGTGCATATGTTCATTTGTGTGCATGTGTGTGTCTATGTATGCATATTTTTGTATCCGTATGTGTGCTCATGTGTGTGTGCCTGTGCATGTGCCTGTGTTCATGTGTCTGTGTGTGTGCCTGTGCATGTTTGTGAATGTGTATGTATCCATGTGTGCCTGCATGTCCCCATGAGCCTGTCACAGCATTCCTGAGGTGACAGAGTTCAGGACAGATTTCAGGGCCACTTCACCAACAGTGGCCACTGAGCACACTATCTCTTTGGTTTTAAGGAACAAACATAAACTTTGGGTCCTCCCAGACCATAATGACTTTATTCTTACTTCCTGGCCTCATTCAGGAATTCCTTGGAGAAGTGGGTCATCTATTCAACTGGTCAGGAGAACCACCATGGTCAGGTGCTACACAAGGGCACTAAGATATTGACATTTATTAAGATCATGCTCTGTGCCAGGCTCTTTCACTCTTCACGGTAATCTTATGAGGAGATCTCATTGAAGAATGGAAATTCTTCCCCAGGAATTTCAGGAGTAAGTATCCTATTTTTATCATTCCAGGGGAGAAAATGGAGGCATAGAAATTTAATAACTTGCCTACGTGTACTCATCTTGTGACAGAGTTGGAATTTGGACTCAGGCAGTGTGGCTCCAAAGTCTAGAGTTCATGGTCTCAGCCCCCAATCTCTACTGTATGGTTTTGACCCTCTGAGCACTTGCGAGGTGAGAGGCTGGGGGTGAACAATTCACTAGGCTAACTCAAAGAGCCTTGACCTTGGTCAAACAATGTAGCAGAGGATCTCACAGGAAAACAACCAGGTTCACATCCTGGTCTGTTCTCTTTGCAGCTCTTACAGAGGATGCTGTCATTGTTCCTATTACAGTTTCTTCTAGACTCCAGCCCTCATTTAGGGTTTTACATTGGCCATTTCCTGCTGGAGGAGGAAGGGGAGGTTATTAAATTAACTCCACTGCAAAGCGGACTCTCCCCACCCACAGATTTCATAGCAAGAACTCCAGCCCTTCTTTGGCTGTGTCTGAGTTAATCCGGGAGGGGGGAAAGACCCAGGCCCTGCTTTGGCTGTTCGTTCAGCTCAGGCACTTGCTTTATGTTGTTTTCTAGAACCGACAGTGACAAATGTGGAGATGCCTATCCACTGAACCCCCATGTGGTAAAGAAAGGGGCATGATGGGTAGGAAGTACAACACAGACTCATCCTGTCTGCCACTGGGACCTGAGCTTAGCAAAGAGGTAGATCATGAGATAGGGGTGCCCGGAACTAGCCCCCAAAAACAGAGCCTTGCACAGAAGTGAGTCTTCCCTGTGGGGAGGAATTTCCAGTCTTCAGTGAGATCACTGGCACAATCTCCAAGAAAAATTGCCTCTGTGGCCTTTGGGTCCTGTTGGCTTTTGATTCCAAACCACCTCCCACAAGCCCCCTGAGACTTTGGAGCAACTCACCTGCTTACTGGCTTTTTGTCCTACCCAGACGCCCCACTCCAATTGTATTAGCAAGGTCTGGATTGCAAGCAACAGAAACTGGCTCTAGTTAACTTAATCAGGAAAATAATTTATTGGAAAGGTCCCGGGTCACCTACAGGATGAACAGGAAGGCCAAAGAACAAAGTACATGTAGAAGCTAAGGGTGGCAAAGGCCCAGGCGGGTCCTCATCACAGGAAGTCAGCATGGGAGGCTGCTATAGCCATCACTGCCCCACTGGACCCCATCACCTCTGGACACAATTACCCTGCCCCAAAACCCCAACTTCAGCACCGCCACCGCCAATAATAACCTTGGATAGAGCCGAGAGCCTTCGTGTGGCCTCTCTAGAACAAAAGTCCCAGGCAGGCACCCACAGTTGGCTATGCTTAAGTCCCTGCTAATGTTCTAGCTTGCCAGGCTGAGCAAAGGGGTGATCTGTCCCCCACCTTTGGAAGGACCTTGCTGCTCATCTCTTCTGTTATTTCCTCCCAGATAGAAAGGGATTGGGGAGGCAGAGGATCTAAAAAGAACTTACCCTACCACAGATTCTTCTGAAGGAGAGATTAATGAGCTATGTTGGATGGAGAAAGGCAGCCCAAGTCTCTCCCATGGCTTCTCTATTACATAAATGGCTGTATTTCCATTTTAGCTAAACTAATTTAAGTATGGTTTTTGTCACTTGTAGCCAAAAAAATCCTGACTCTTACCACCATCTGCCTACCTAAGGTACTCAACCAAGGATAGCATAGCCCCTAGGCGGTCTTTGGAAACATGCAAAGTATTTGTTTGCCATTCAGAGAATGCTGTTGAAAGGTACTAAGCATCCTGAGAGGTACAGCACAGTCAAACACAGCAAAGACAGCCCTCGCCAAATGCCAATGGTGCTGCTGACGGGAAGCCTTGCACCTACATCAACAATGGCAGACATCATGGTCAACCTCTCCAGTCTCCCCACTGGAACTGGACATGGCTTCATCGCTGTCAACATGGTGCAGGGTCAAGACAGATTCATCACAGTTGGCAAAACTACGCATTTGCTACACACATTTGCCATCCCTGATTGTATACCAACTCCCTGTCCCCACTCCCTTTTTAAAAAGCTATGGAAACTGAGACTTGGAGAGAATGCGTCATTTACCCAAGGTCACACAGCTTATTTGGTGGCAGGTGGCAGTCTAGAGTCAGTCTATGGCCTCAGATGAAGGCTCTTTCCACAACACTCTGCTGCCGTTGCGCTTTTCACTGAAGCAGGCTTGGAAAGTCTGGACTCGCTTTGGAATGCTCATGTTTCCAGGGACCTCCCTGAGAGTTCCCAGGTGACTGGCTTCAAGGCTCAAGGCAGGACCCTGGGTCCCACAGTGCCACCTGCAGATGCTGGTGGTAAGAGAAATGGAGGCTCTCTGTGGAAGGGGCTGAACTTTGCGGGCAGACTTGGCACCAAGCAAAAGGAATAAACAGTCAGAGAGCTGAAGTCTCACCCAGGGGAGGATGAGGGCTCCATACAGATTTGCAGAGACTTGGCCCAGTTGCTTTAGCCAGATAATCACGCAGGAGCTAATTAGCGCCTTCCTTCCCAGCTCAGCCCTCTGGGGCAGCAGGATGCTCAGTGGAGAAGAGAAACCCATTAATTACTTTATCAGGAAGTGCTGATAAGAACCCAAAAAAGGTATTGCTCTAAGGCTCTGAGCTAATTAAAGAGGGCCGCAGGGTGAAGGGATGTGTCTCGCCCGGGGAGAGCAGAGCACACACTTTGATCTTGAGCCCCACAGCCCCAGACTGAGCCTAAGTAAGGGCTTCTGGGCCCCCAGGGAAACTTCACCCTTGCAGTTCAGCGACCCCAAGACTGGGATCATTATGAATGGGGAGTCTGCTGGCAGCCAGGCCAGCTCAGCCTGGGGGCCAGGGGTTCTGAAGGAGGCAGTCGGGCTCTCCCCCAAGATGCCACACAAATAGCATCACTGGGATGAGACGTAAGAGTGTGCATCTTCTGACTGGTGTTATTATCATACCCATTTTTTCAGGGAGGAAAACAAGGCTCAAATAACATGAAGTGTCCAGTCAGGGATCATTCAAGTAGGAAGAGGCAGAAACACAACTTGAACCCAAATCTCCAACTGGAAATCCGTGTTACTAGCACCACACTATGATAGTATTCTGCAGGGTCTGAGGGTGTCGCTTCCAGCCAGGCAGGCCTGGGTTCCAGTCCTGGGATCCTTCTTTTCTTAGCTCTTAAAGCTAATTCCTTCCTTTCTCAGAACCCTGGTTTCCTCGTCACTGCAGTAAGGCTAATGACACCCACTCAGATGGTTATCAGGAGGAGTACATGAGGCAAGATGACATGTGACAACCACCTAGGACAGAACCTGGCAGCCATTAATTTCAGTCTCCAGTGAACAATTGGCAAACTGGTTTTTAGCTGCAAAAATTTTAGTTCAAATATAATCTTACAGAGATACCCAATGTGCAAAGAGCTAAAAGTGAAACTTCTCTGAAGGAAGGGTGATGGGTGGCTCAGTGCGCCACCCACTCTGGCCCCTCTCCCACCAGCGGAGGCTCTGTTGAACACTCAGAATTTCTCAGAGCACAGTCAGGCAAACTGGATCTGGGGGAAGAGGAATGCTCTGAGATCTCAAAGGACCCTGAACAAATGCCCCACATTAAGACAAATGATATCCTTTTGTTGCGCAGAGGACATTAATGAGATCCTTTTGTTGCCAGAGTGGGTGGGGCGCTGAGCCATCTGACAACATTAACGTTGTTCCGCTGGATATCTATAAAATGGCCTGGAGAGGGTGGAGTGCCTTTAGTAAGCAGGTATCCAAAGACAATAGCATAGGTCATACTGAAACCTGTGTCCCAGGATGTAAGATGTTATGAGTACAAACCCTGATTCCTCTGAAGACATTGGACAGATGCAACCATCATCCTTGTACTACCTGAAACATGGTATTCTGGGAGGTTGGGATTGAGGGGATGGGAAAGGGGCATTTGTCATGGACTATTCCTTTGAGGAACTCATTTGTAATTATTGTAGAAGACACCATACCCCATGGATACACGGTTTCCTGCTCCTACCCCCCCTCTGCTAGCTTGGCTGCTCAAAATCCAACTAATATTGACTGAATGTCTGCATGCCTACTATGTGTCTGGAACTCCTGAGGCACACTCGGGGTTAGAGACTCTTATCACAATTTATGGTTCTGAAACTGAAGCTCACAGCAGTTTGGGACATTAGTCCTGGACTTGCAGCGATTGAGTGGTCGGGGTTCAAACCTAAGTTCATCCAAGTCCAAGTCCTGTGCTCTTCCAAGCCTCCCCCATGAAGCTTTCCAGAGGAATCCTACATGTGTCCAGCCATTCTAGATACTGTCCAGGAGGACACCTTAGAATCTTAGGACAGCCTGGCTGATTCAGCCTAGAAGAACACAGTGGGAGAATGGAGAGAGGTCTGCATTCTAGTCAGTTCTAATTTTAACCCGGTAGGTCCCTTCTCTAGATGGAGTTTTCTCATCTGTAAAGCCGAGGGAGTGGCTTTCAAAACCACTTCCTGCTCTGCCCCTCCTCCCCACAACTGCCTGTGTACATCTGAAAGCAGTGGTGCTTGGGCCTGTGTCTCAGTCTGATGCGTTTACATATCCCTGGATTCTTTTGGCCTATTCCACAGGAAGGGTTTCCAGGCCCGCGCCCTCAGTGCCCCTGAGCTGCAGCTGCTTGCCTGGCCTCACAGCCCCAACTGCACCTGTCTAGCCCATGCTCTGGGGAAGTTAGCAAGGAATCAGGACCCTGGAAGGTGGCACAGGCCCAGGGTGGCTGCAGACGAGGCACCTGCAAGTGCTGCTGCGGGACCTCCTCCCAGCAGCCCCCTAGAATTAGTGCTCCCCAAAGTAACTCTGAGGCTGTTTTAATGAAAGATAAATGCACGATACCTTGTGATCTTTTTTTATTTTCTAGCATGTGCGGAACAGTGAGAGAATTGTAATATCTTTTTTGTTTGTTTGTTTTGAGTCAGAGTCTCACTCTGTCTCCCATGCTGGAGAGTGCAGTGGCGTGATCTCGGCTCACTGCATCTTCTGGCTCCCGGTTCAAGCGATTCTCCTGCCTCAGTCTTCCAAGTAGCTGGGATTACAGGCATGCACCACTATGCCTGGCTAATTTTTGTATTTTTAGTAGAGACAGAGTTTCGCCAAGTTAGCCAGGCTGGTCTCAAACTCCTGACCTCAGGTGATTCACCCACCTCGGCCTCCCAAAATGCTGGGATTATAGGCATGAGCCAGCACACCCAGCCTGTAACATCATTTTTAAAAAATCAAACACCCAATGAGGTGGTGTCACAACTCCCCAGATGGCTGAGAATTGTTAGGAAATTCAACCCCGTGGCTCAGACTCCACACTCAACTGCTCTCTGGAAGCATCACCTGAGCCCAAACTGTCCTCAGCAGTGGAGAACTGCTGGATAAGTGTACAGACTAGTGGAGTGGTTGGGAGAGTAGGAGCCGCACTGAAGGGATCAAGCCTCAACTGGATGCAGGAATTCCAGTGGTTTATTAGCAAGAGAAGGCACTTGGAGGTGCAAGGAGTGCAATACTCAACAAACAGCCACGGTCCTTACCCTCGTGGTGCTTAAAGTTGTCAGGGAAGGACATGGACAGTAAACAGGTAACGTAATACATATATATGTAATCTAAAATTGAGAAAATGCTACAAAGGTCAGAAGCAGAGTGGTGTGATGGAGAATAAGCGTGTTTTGGGGTTGGAGACAGGGGCTTCTACTGAAGCAATGTTGTCAAGGATGATCTATTTGAAGAGGTAACATATAAGCTGAGAGCTGAAAGTCAAAGAATCAACTGGGTTACGAACTGGAAAAAGAGCCCGAGGCAAAGTCAAAGGCCCCAAAAAACGGTTCAGCAAACATTCTATGCAGGGTCAGATAGTAAATATGTTTGGCTTCATGGTCCATCAATCTCTGTCATGCCTGTGTTCCAATAAAACTTTATTTATAAAACAGAAGCAGGAAGTATTCTGCCAATTCCTGCCCTGAGGAAAGAATGAGGCTGGCTAGCTGGGCCAGGGAGGAAGGGGAGGGTTTCAAGGTGAGGTGGAAAAGACAGGAGTGAGATCATGGAAGGCTTCGTAGAACATGGAAAAGACTTCAGGATTTATTCTAAAAGCCACTGCAGGGTTTTAAAGCAGCTGAGAGGCATGACTTGATTTATACTGTGAAATTTTACTCTGGCTACTGTGTAAATAAAGAACTGGAGAGACGAAAGGGAGGAGGCAGGAAAACCCTCTTGGAATCTACTGTAATGGGAGAGATGCTGGTGACCCACTATCTGGTGGAGATAGAGAAATTGGCTTGAAGATCCAATTTGGAGATTACATCCACAGAACTTGCTGATGATCACATGTGGCAGAGGAAAGCAAGTCCTCAAATATGGCCTCCAGGATTCTGGCTTAAGCAAGCGGGTAAATTTACTGAACTGTAGAAGATAGGAAACAGAGGGACTAGGTCAGGGGATAGACTCAAATATGAAAACCAAAACTTCCGTTTCAGACACACTGAAGTTGAGATGCTAGTGAGACATGTAAGTGTCAAAGTCCAGTAAGCAAATCTGATCAGGCTCTGAGAGGCAGGGCATATGGGGTTCACAGGACACAGCTCCTGCCTCGGCTCCACTAGGCCCCATCTCCCCCGAGGCTCAGTCGTTGCCCTGATTCCTAGCTGGAGCAGCCCCACCGTGGTATGATGACCTCCCCGTGGTTATGAAGCTCGCTGCCACTGCTGTGGCCTCGCCTCTCATTGCTGACTGAGCCCCACAGATGAGGGCCGGGCTTCATCACGCCTTCCATGGCACCTGCCCTGTCAGGGGCCTCAGGGGCTCCAGAGCCCATGTCCAGCCACCTGGATTCCGGCATCTCTGACTTCCCTGGTGGCTTTCCAAAAAGGGCCTAGTGACATAAGCAGAAAGTGCAAAGGACTTAACTCCACAAGGGGCAAACCTTAACTAACCAATGTGAGCAGGAGATAGGAGGAAACTGACAGATAAATTGTTCACCTTCCTTCCCTCAACAGTTCTTCCAAGATGCAGTGGTCCCGTACTGCTTCTCTGGATGGCTCACACGATCAAGCAATCAGCTATGTGTTTTCTTGGGAAGCTGTGGCCAGTTCCACAAAAAACCATCTTGTGATGGCTTCCCTCCTCCCCTGCCTTACTTCCTCTTTGCCCTCAGTCATGCTCTCCCTGGGATTATACCCTCCAATAAAACGTTAGCCCCTAAGCTCTGCCTCAAGTTTAGTTTTGTAGGGGACCTGGGCCTATCCAAGAAGTTTAGATGCTAAAAATGTTAAGCACCATCTATTTATTTCACAAAGATTTTTAAAAGCACTTATTATATGTCAGGTATTGTTCGAAATGCCTTACAAATATTAACTCATTTTATCCTTATAACGTTCCGTAAAACAGATATTATTGATATCCCCATTTTAGAGCTGAGAAAACTGCAACAGAGAGGCCAAATAGTCGTATAGATCAGTGCTGGCTATGGAAACAATGCAAGCCACGTAGGTAGTTCTAAATTTTCTAAAAGCCACATAAAAGTAAAAAGAGACTGGTGAAATTAATTTTAGTAATATTTTTATTTAACTTAATATAGCCAAAGTATTGTTATTTCAACATGAAATCAATATAAAGCATTTTAATGAGATGGTTGACATTCTTTCATACTAAGTCCTTAAAATCCAGTGTGGGTTGGGCATGGTGGCTCACACCTGTAATCCCAGCACTCTGACAAGTTGAGATGGCAGGATTGCTTGAGTCCAGGAGTGGGAGAGCAGACTGGGTAACACAGTGAAATAACACAAAAAAATAAACAAAATTAGCTATGCGTGTTGGTGTGCACCCGTAGTCCCAGTTACTCAGGAGGCTGAGATGAGATGGGAGGATGACTTGAGCCCAGGAAATTGAGGCTACAGTGAGCCTAGATCATGCTGCTATACTCCAGCCTGGGTGACTAAGCAAGACTTTGTTCCCAAAAAAAAAGTCCAGTGTGTACTTAATATTTACAGCACATATCATTTTGTACTAGCCGCATTGCAAATGCTCAGTGGCCACTTGGGGCTGGTGGCTGCCCTACCCAACAGGGCAGGAATAGATTGTATGCTGCCTTATGAGTAAATAACCATGTAGAACAGGAAGAAAAGACTTCTCTCAAAACTCAGCTGGCATTCCTTGAGCTGAACATAGGCACGGAGAAAGACTATCTTTTCTCAGTAAGAGGAAAGAACTAAGTAGATAGAAACCTCTTTGCTCTTTCAAATTTTTTGTTAACTACAGTCGTGTATCTACCAGCAAGTGCTGACAAAAAAACAACACATAGCAAACATATGTTATAGGAAACATTATGGAAATAGGTGTTTATAACCAGTCTGATTGCACTTTCTCTTTTCTTTCTTTCTTTTTTTTTTTTTTTTTTTTTTTGAGACAGGCGACAGGATCTCCCTCTGCTGTGTCCCCCAACTGGAGTTCAGTGACATGATCTCAAATTACTGCAGCCTCCATCCCCCAGGCTCAAGTGATTCTCCTGCCTCAGCCTCCCTAGTAGCTGGGAGCACAGGCACATATCACTACACCCAGTTAATTTTTTTTTTTATATTTTTTTGCATAGATAGGGTTTTGCCGTGCTGTCCAGGATGGTCTTGAACTCCTGGACTCAAGCGATCCTCCCACCTCAGCTTTCCAAAGTGCTAGGATTACAGGTGTGAGCACCACACCTGGCCCAGTTTGACTGTATTTTGCATATACGTGCTAATGCTTGAGATTTTTAGGCTGCACACAAATAAAATATGGGTATTTTCTGCTAGCAAAATTTTCCCTGGTTCATATGGTTAAAATGAACTTTCAACAGAACTCAGTGTCATTTTCAGTTGTGGCTCGTGGAATCCTGGCTGTGTGCAAGGCAGGCACCGGCTGCTAGGACTGTAGGAGTAAACAGACAGGTGAGGGCTCCACTCTTAGGGAACTGACAGTCTGCTGGGAGAGCATGACCAGTGCTTCTGATGTGGTGGCAAAGGAGTTTGATGGCTGTTATGACAGGAAACATGGGGCACTGGGAGAGCAGGTAGGAGGGACACCTGACCTGGAATTGAAGTTTAGAGAAGGCGGCAGGGAGGAAGGGATGCTGAACAAGGACCTGTATTAGTCCGTTTTCATGCTGCTGATAAAGACATACCCGAAACTAGGTAATTCATAAAGAAAAAGAGGTTTAATGGACTCACACTTCCACGTGACTGGGGAGGCCTCACAATCATGGTGGAAGGCAAAACGCATGTTTTACATGGCAACAGGCAAGAGCAAATGAAAGCCAAACAAAAGGGGAAACCCCTTATTAAAGACATCAGTTCTTGTGAGACTTATTCGCTACCACAGAGAACAGTGTGCGGAAAACCACTCCCGTGATTCAGTGATCTCCCACCAGGTCCCTCCCATGACATGTGGGCATTATGGGAGCTACAGTTCAAGATGAGCTTTGGATGGGGACACAGAGCCAAACCATATCAGGCCCCAAAAGATGAACAGGGGTCAATTAAGTGAAGAGGAGGTGAGGGGCTACAACGGAGCCTGGGTATGTTCAAGACAGAGGCGAAAGCCTGGACGAAGGCCAGATGGAGAGAGCACGGTACATTCAAAGAACCAAAATAAATTCAGTGTAACTGGATCATAGTACATGTTGGAGCCCAGCAAGAGGTGAAGGTCAAGGAGTTAAATACAAGACAAGGAAAGGAAAAAGACAGGAGTTTTAATAGATGTGGATTGGGATTTCTCAGAGTAAGGTCACACTGCATACATCACATTCACTGGAGATGCTGGTTACGAACGGGAACTTTTGGGGCTTTTTCTAGGCCTGGGTGGGGTTTCTCTCAGAGTTGGATTACACAGCGTACATACATCACATTCATTGGAGATGCTTGTTATGAATGGCAACTTCTGGGGCTCTTTCTATGCCTGGGTGGAGTTTAGGAATCTCCACTTTAATAAGCTCCCCAGGTGAATGCTTTGCACACTAAAACCTGAGAAACACTTAAAAAATAGTTGAAAAGTCTTTGACAAGTCTCTCCACCAAAACCAATATTTTAAAATGAATTCCCACATCATAAAACAATAAATAAAAAGTTAGGAAAATTTGAGCACTGTGTGCATATACTGAGGAGTTGTTAAACTTTTAAGGTGTCATAAGGTATTGTGTTTAAGGTTTTTAAAAGGAACCTTACATTTCAGAAATGCATGCTGAGACACTTATGGATAAAACTATATGATGTGAGGGAGTGGCTTCAAAATGATCTTGGTGGGAGAAGGGAAGTGTAAATGCAACAAAATGAGTCACAAACCGGCCATTATTGAAACCAGTGATGGCTACATGGACACTCACTTCACCGTCTATTTACTTCCCAATGTTTGAAATCTTTCTCAATAAAGCATCATTTAAAACTAAATTTCCATGGGATTGATTCATTTCATGCATTCAACGACATTTGCTGAGTCCCTAATACGTGATCAAAGAGATGTTTCACGCTGAATACGGATCTCCGTAGAGTCCAGCAACAAAGGCAGCATAACGGCTTCTTTGCAGGTAACTTTGTCCTTTCTCACGGAGATCAGTGCTCAGATCTCTTTTCAGTTGGCTTCTTTTTTCCTTTCAAATGAAAAGAAGGAGTACACAGTGAAGCCATCAAATCCAAGGACGACATAGCTCTTCTGGACAATGAACTGTCATACAGATCAAAGAAAACTACAGGAAACTTTCACAAAGCTGTGGAGGGAAAAGCAAACGTTAGATGCAATTCAATGAGCTTGCAGTTAGGGGAGTGGATCTAGAGAAAACTGTTCAATGATACTTACAAGCTGATGAGCTCTGAGCCACTGTTACAATCTGGGGAAAAGATTCAAGAGGTATCGCCGGCTCTTTGCTGTAGACTTCAGCTCCCAAGGCCATGAGCCCAGGTCAGAATGTTATTAGGTACAGCCGGGAAACCCAAAAGAAGGCAGACTGGGGACAGGCTGGAAGGATGCAAAATACCCTGTATCTTTAATTCTAAGTGGCTATCAATTGCAATTCAATAACAGATTTGGGGGGAAAATCCTACCACATCAAATGTACACACTGATAATAATACACACCCTAATTTCATAAATACTAAATATTGAAAAATGTATCCCCTGAGAATTCACCATTTATTGGGAACTTAAACTTTATAGCATAATATCTATAACCTCATTTTATTCTAGTAGCAATCCTCTGTGGAAACCCACAGGTTTGGAAACTTGCCTCAGGTTACCTGACCGTATTAAGTAATAAAGTTGGGTTTCAAATGAGAACTCAGTGTCCTCTAACTGGGATATGTATCCAATTCCAGAGGGTAATTAGGCAAAAATAATAATCAGGAAACCAATTTCCAGATCCACAACTTGCATAGGCCTTCTTCCCTAAAATGGAGTTACCTGAGAATAAGAATTAATTAACACACTAAGGCTTTTTCCATTTTACAAAAGAAAGGGGACTTAATGTGGGGAATGACTCCATGAATAATTCCATAGCTCACAGGGCCTGCTGCACCCTTGTACTGGTGGTGAGAATAGTAACAATTTTCGGCCAGGTACTGTGGCTCACGCCTGTAATCCCAGCACTTTGGGAGGCCAAGGCGGGCAGATCACGAGGTCAGGAGATCGAGACCATCCTGGCTAACACGGTGAAACCCCGTCTCTACTAAAAATACAAAAAATTAGCTGGGCATGGTGGTGGGCACCTGTAGTCCCAGCTACTCAGGAGGCTGAGGCAGGAGAACGGCGTGAACCCAGGAGGCGGAGCTTGCAGTGAGCCGAGATCGCACCACTGCACTCCAGCCTGGGCGACAGAATGAGACTCTATCTCAAAAAAATATGTATAAATAAAATAAAATAACAATTTTCATTTAATTACTTTGTTCTTCGCTCCCCCTACTCTTGGGGGAGAGTCCTACTAGAGCAAAAAAAAAAAAAGAAAAAGAAAAAAAGTATAAAATACTAAAAACGACTTTTTCCATGTATGTAAATGTGATCTATAAAATACTCTGAAGCATAAGAAAATAATATGTCAGGATAAAAATCTGTGAAGGAAGTAGAAATAGTAATACGAGTTCCAGGAGATAAAAAGAAAGATGTAAAATTCCTGAATGCCAACCAGCTTTTTCATACATTTTAAAATGGATGAGAGGGGATATCAAATCGTCCATGTTACGTTCCACTGGATACATTTTAAAGTGTGAAGTCACAGCAGGTTTTAAATATCAATATTTACAATAAGCCAGAAACCATAGTTTTTGCAGCTACGTAACTTTTGAACTTCATTCTTTAAGTGTGCTGGGGGTAGAGAGGGGATAGCTTTACAAAATTCTGTTAGGGGTACATACATAAACAAGCAAGGCTGGTAGCCATGGGCCCTGCCTGTCTGAGGACACTCTGTTGTTTCCACTTCTCTAAGTTGGCCTCTAAATAGCACCTTCTCAGCACTTGGGTAATAATGACATCAAAAAGCAATGAAGGCCAAGTGCGATGGCTCCTGTCTGTGATCCCAGAATTTTGGGAGGCTGAGGCAGGTGGATCATCTGAGGTCCGGAGTTCGAGACCAGCCTGGCCAACATGGTGAAACCATGTCTCTGCTAAAATTACAAAAAAAAAATTAGCTGGGAGTGACGGTGCATGCCTGTAATCCCAGCTACTCAGGAAGCCGAAGCATGAAAATCGCTTGAACCCCCGGGGAGGCAGAGGTTGCAGTGAGCCAAGATCGTGCCACTGCACTCCAGCCTGGGTGACAGAGCAAGACTCTGTCTAAAAAAAAAAAAAAAAAAAGCAATGAAGAAGTAATCAACTCCCCCCTCCCGTATCCTAAGAAGTAGAGAGAAAACTATTCTGTATGGATTGAGACCCTATTATGGGGCAGGTCCTATTTGGGGCATTGCATTCATCCGTCTTTATTGCTTTAATAGGGACACTATCACCCCCATTTTACTGATGAGGAAAGGGAGGCTCAGAGGAATACATAAGCTGTTTATGGACTTATAGCTTCTATGGCTTACAGCTAGTAAGCACCAGAGCCAGGATTCAGCCCAGATCTGACTTAATCCAAAGCCAATGCTTCTCCATGATACCATCCATGTTGCCTCCAGAAATCAGAGCAGAATTAGGGGCCACCTTGCTTTTATTTTCTTTCTCTGCTACAAGTGAAGTAAGGCACAAAACCCTGCCCAGTTCTTTTCCTCCAGGCCTCAGAACATTCCCCAGAAAAGTGAGAAGGGCAAGCTCAGGGCTACCTCCAGCACTAGTGCAGACAGCATGAGTATCAGCTGGCTGGCTGGAGCTGGCCAAGCCCCGCCTCTCCTCCTCCGGCCTCCCCCTCCATCCAGGCTCCACCGGGAACCTGTCCCAGACGCCTACCCCTCCCAAGCCAGAGGGATCAGAGGAAGGGAGGAAAACAATAGCAAAAACCAGGGCCCCTCGGACTTGCCGCTGAACGGGGATTTTCATAGGATGTTGAGTTTACCTGGAATGCCCCGGTGTTATTTTGGGAAGGCAGACATCCCACGGAAACAATGAAGTGGAAAAGAAAACAGCTAAAGCAAATTCTAGAGCCCAGTTTTTGCCAAACCAGCCCCACGTGGCCTGGGTAGGCTCTGGAAGCCCAAGTCAGGCTGATGAAGAGCGGCTGAGGCCTTGGGTGTCTGGTTTACCAGGAGGGCACATGGAGGATGCAGGAAAAGGAACAGCCATGTTCAAGTCCCCAGGTCAGTGATGAGGCCTAAAGACCCTGCGCCTCGCCACGTGGGAACAGCTTACAGTGAGCCCTGATGCCACCTGGCCTGAGCTAAGTGCTGGGCTCCACCATTCATTAGCTGAGTGACTTAGGCAAGTCATTTAACCTCTCAGAGCTTCCTTATCCTCATGCAGAAGATGCAGGTGGGGCGTGGTGGCTCACGCCTGTGATGCCAACACTTTGGGAGGCCGAGGCGGGTGGATCACCTGAGGTCAGGGGTTCAAGACCAGCCTGGGCAACATGGCAAAACCCCATCTCTACAAAAAATACAAAAATTAGCCCGACGTGATGATGCGTGCCTACAGTCCCAGATACTTGGCAGGGTGAGGTGGGAAGATCACTTGAGCCAGGGAGGCAGAGGCTGCAGTGAGGCATGATCGTACCACTGCACTCCAGCCTGGTCAACAGAGCGAGACCCTGTCTCAAAAAAAAAAAAAAAAAAAAAAAAGGCAGTGGGAGTGGGGGCGATTTGCTTTAAAGGAACAGAGGAAAGATAAAATATATTGCTATATAATTATATATAAAATATATAATTATATATAAAAAATATCTATAAGTCCTTAGATATAGGTGTATACTTTCATATATAATTGATGAAAATTATAGATTATAGCAAGCAGTCATCTGGGAAAAAGTTTACAAACTGCTCTCAGGCACTGGGGAGAATTTACTCAGGAGGAAAGGCCTAGAGAAGAAGGAAAGAGGTAAAGTCTGCTGAGCCAGCAGGGACTGAAAAGGGAGATCCCTCGAAGCTCCCCGTGCATAGTTTGACTTTGGTTTGCAGCATGGGCTCCTCCTATGCAGAATATTACATACTATTTTGGCTCTCTATGGCTCCTGCGAGACATAATTTATTTTTAGGGATTTATTGAGAATCTGTTGAATGCAATGCACCACGCTAGCATGGCAGGGAATCAGGAGCTAAGTCAAATGGGCCCCCAGGAGCTGCATGCTGGCTGTCCCCAAGTCCTCAAGCCGCTGAGCTCACCTTTTCCTTTAGCATCCAGGTCAACTGCCTGGTGCTGTCTTCCCACTTGCAGTCAGACTTTCAAGACTTTTTTCATCCTCCTGCTCCAACCCCCGGTAATTTTGCAGAGCTACATGTCTCCCAATCTCATTTCTTGTTTAGACTGGGAGAACTGTGAGAGACACCCTCATAGATGTGTCCCCTGTAGATGTCGCCTGCTTTCCATGCGGCCTCATCCCACACATGATGTGTTCCTGTCCCCACGCTCCCTAAAGAAACACTGACCTGAGACAGCTGACGGAACCAACATTTACCCTTTGGTAGGAGCAGGGGATGACCGATGACCGTGAAGTACAGGAGAGGGCACAGTTCACACCACTGCCCTGCGCTTCCTTGGCCAATCCTCCTCAGGGACCTTCTCTGCCAGCCATTCTAGTGCTCCCGGTTCCACCCACTGCCACGCTGTCCACAGAGACTGTCTCCTCTTCTCCCCTCTTCCAGACTCTGCCATCCCTCAAGAGGAAACACCATCATACCTCTTTCCTTTTGACCTTCCAAGGACTCTTGGAAGTTTCTGTTAGTCTTCTATATGGAGCAATTCAACCTGCCTCTGCTCCAACCCTCTCCCATCAAGGACTCTTCAGTGTGATTCTTTGAATCCTCATAGTTACAGAATGAATGGAAATTGTTCCACTAAGGCGCCCATGCTGGAAGAAGCTCCCTTAGAGGACGTAGGAAAGGCAGTGGAGAAAGGGTCCTACTGAGTACCAGGCACTGTGTTTGGCCCTTTGCACATCCAGTCTCATTTCATTCTCCCAACAGTGCTGTGAAGCATTATTTTTATCTTCATTTTATAGGTTAGGAAACAGGCACAGAGAGGTTAAGGCATCTGCCTGTGTCAGCAAGTGAGGCCCAGGCTGTGCCTGGTTGGAGGTTGGGAGACAGTGGGCAGGACAGCATTGCTTTCCACTACCAAATGGGCCGTCATTTCCCAGAACAGTTCTGACTGTGGTCAGCTGGTATAAGCAACAGTTTCCAGCAATTCCACACAGTACCTGTCCCAAAGGTGCAGAAGCCAGACAAGTGTAAGAGCCCAGGCGTGAGTGTGGGCTAAGGCTGGCACGTTGGCCAGCCTCACATCCCCACAGGCACATTGATGTCATGAAAGGCAGGTTCTGCTCTTCAGTGGCTCCCAGTGACCTGGCTGATGACAACGTCTTGCCTTAGTGTGTTAGTGTCCTAGGACTGCCTTAACAAATTACTACCAACTGAGTTGGCTTAAGACAACGGAAATTTATTCTCTCACCATTCTAGAGACTAGAAGTCCAAAATAAAGGGTGACAGCAGGATCATGCTGTCTCCAAAGGCTCCAGAGGAGAATCCTTCCCCACCTGTTCCAGCTTCTGTGGCTTCTGGCATTCCCTGGCTGTGGTGGCCTAACTCCATTTCTGTCTTTATCTTCACACGGCTTTCCCCTGTGTGTCTCAAGTCTTCCTCTCACTTTCTTTTTTCTTTTTTTTTTAATAAAGACATCAGTCATTAGATTTAGGCCCCACCTGAGAGATCCTTAGGGTCTTATCTTCAGAATAATGTTAATCCTTAATTACACCTGCAAAGACCCTATTTCCAAATAAAGTCACATTCATAGGTGCACGGGGTTAGGACCTGGACGTGTCTTTCGGAGGGACACAGTTCAACCCACCAGGTTTGGTCTGGGGTTACTTTAAAATTCGGGCTTGTTGGCATTGTGACTTAAAAAATGCTAGAGAGGAAAGTTCCAGAGGCAAGTAAAGGGGAAGGATTGCAGGCCCAAAGTCACAGCAATGGAAAAACCATTAGCAGCAGGAAGCAGGAAAGCCCTCTGGAATGTCTCGCTGCTGTCCTGCCCCATTTCTCACTCCTCTCCTTGCAACATCCCAGTTGAGGAGAGAATGAGCCATATCTTTCCTGAAACATCCAGTGGAGCTCTCTGGAGAACCTGCAAGAGCCGGCAAACCCAGGAGCTTCGCCGTCCATTCCTGGAAGCAGACTTTGTGTCTTCGTCCACCAAGCCCGTGGCTCTCAACACTCACTGTGGTGGCAAGAATATGGCACCTTGACCATACACAGTCCTTCTATTTTTCAGAAGCAGGTAAGCACAGATTGCTAGGATGGAGTGAGTAAAAGATATAAATCGTACTGCGCACAGTGGCTCGCACCTGTAACCCCAGCACTTTGGGAGGCCAAAGCGGGCGGATCACTTGAGCTCAGGAGTTCAAGACTAATCTAGGCAACATAGTGAGATGCTATCTTATAAAAAAATTAAATAAAAGTTATAAACCAAGGCTTGGGCTTTGTGGGTGCTTTGCCAGGAACTGTTCTTGGGCAGAACGGAATATATACTCAATTCTGAGGAGGGAAGAGGAAGGTCATGGCTAAAAGGTAGGCTCTGAAATCAGACTCCCTGAGCTCAAATCCCAGCACTCTCTACTTGCCACTTAGACCTCAGGTGGGGGAGGGGGATATAAATGTTTGAGCCTCAGTCCCCTCCTCTGTAAAAGGGGGGCAGTAAATGTACCTGCTTCACACAGCTGCAAGGTGTGAATAAGGCAATGCATGTAAAACACAGTGCCTATAGTATCACATTGGGGTTTTTTATGGTGGTTTTGTTTTGTTTTGTTTTTTTGACACAGGATCTCGCTCTGTCACCCAGGCTGGAGTGCAATGGAGTGATCTTGGCTCACTGCAGCCTTGACCTCCTGGGCTCAAGTAGTTTTCCCACCTCTGCCTTCAAAGTAGCTGGGACTAGAGGCATGTGCCACCACGCCCAGCTAATTTTTGTATTTTTTTGTCGAGATGGGGTTTCACCATGTTGCCCAGGCTAGTCTAGAACTCCTGAGCTCAAGTGGTCCACCCGCCTCGACCTCCCAAAGTGCTGGGATTACAGGCATGTGCCACTATGCTCAGCCCCACACTCGTCTTTAAGAAAATTAAAATAAAATTGTTGTAAACACAGTGACTGGCACAGAATAGATGCTCAGTAAACACCAGCTGCTACACTTAGAGGGGAAATCATCATAATTGTTGGATTAAAACATAATAAAAGACTCCAGTTGCCTTGTTCAAGGCAGTATTTTCAGAAACAAAGTTTTAAAAGTTTAAAAAGAGGTCAGTATTTCAAGTCATGTCAGCTCCATAGACACAGAATGCTGAAAAGGCACCACGCCCCCTCTCGGTTTGCAGGGAAGTGCTCCTCTCCCGTCTGAGGGCTGTGGTTCCAGCCGAGAGATCAGCACAATGGACTCTGGGATGGACATTGTTCTCCAACAGGCCTGGCCCCGGCCCAGCTGGGGTGAGCATTTCCTTTGCGGCATTTCAAAAGGCGACAGTCCTGAAAGATAATTAAAAATCAGCCAGCAGTGGTGACCAAGAGAAAGGCACTGAGCCCTCCCAGTGTGGAGGAGATAGGGCATCCCGGGTTATTAATTAAGTGTGCTCACATTTGCATGGTGTAGAGGACAATGATCAAGCTGGAGCTGTCAGCTTTAAATGGTGTTTGCATTTCTGAATGACTTGTTGGCGAGGAGGATCAGGGAGGCTCTCTAAAGTCATTTTTGGGAGTCTGGAGGAATGGTTAACAACTTGCACTTCACCTCGTTTTACCCCGCAACTCCATGGAAATTCCAGAAAGTCTTGGTTTTAATGGTCTCTTGCATAGGCTCATCACCTCTCTACTACCTCCTTCCATGCTGGACAAGTAGACGGGCATGTGCCATGGTGTGGCAGGGACTCAGGGGTCCAGAAGTTCCCAGATATGTGCAGCTGTGGAATCTGCCGCCATGCCCCCAACACACCAGCCTCTGCAACCAGACGGAGAGATGAGAGGTAAGGGGTGAGGATGTGATTGATTTCCATCCTCAGCCCTCCAAGGAGGAGGCTGCCAAAGAAAACAAAGGCTACTGCAGTGGGGGAGCTGGTGGTGACAACATGTACCAGGGCCAGAGGGCAGCCAGCATGGCACCTGGATCTGATCAAGATGGAGTTTTCATCCCCATCTGCCTGTTAATATCTTCTTTACCAGTTGCCGCCCCCTAATAAGGGGTATGCCATAGACTGGAAGTCACTGGGGACCTGCCCAGCACCCTGATCTAGGCGTTGATTAACCCACTCTCCTTCATCCTGCCTCCCATCCACATGGTCCAATCAGAGGCTGCCATGCTTGCACAATGTGACACGGTCTCTATGAACACATTAATTGGTCCTGATGTAGAACTTGATCCAAGACCAGGGTGAAGTTGAGAGAAGATTTATTTTCTTTCTAGGTGTTCCAATAACATGTAAAATGTGGAAGTCGATAGCAGCCATCTTCTGCCATGATAATTGGGAAGAGAGAAAGCCTATAGCGATAATAAAGTCAAATTATCCTAAATGCTAATCCCAGTTCTGCTGGTTACTCGCTGCATGTATTTAGGGAAATTCCTTAGTCTCTCTGAATTTGATAAATAAGAATATGACTACCTGTCACGTGGGGTTGCTGAGAGGCTTAGATGATATGTATCAAAAGCAAAACACCTAGAGGTGATCAATAAATGGAGATCCTCCTTCCCTCTCCCTTCCTTTTCCAAGATCAAGGGCAGCCAGAGTGATATGGTCCTAATCCATTGCTTAAGCATAATTGCAATTAAGCAGGGAGTTTAACTGAGCCCAAATACAGTTCTTGCTAGCTCATAAAGGATTTCTTTTTACCAGGTGAACATGTTAATACAATTCCATTGCAGACACTACTGAGGAACACAAAGGTGAATATAGTGAGAGTTATACTCTCAAGTAGCTGCATGTGACATACAACAAAGTCTATGACAGTCAGTAGGGCCTATGCCCAGGATAGTGTGATGGGCTCGTGCTAACCCCGATGCTTCGCTTCACCCGTCAATGAGGACCCCCTTTGGACAGGGTTAGGAAGACCTATCTGTGTTAGCCCAGCTTCTGCCTGAGTGGGTTGTACTATTACTAGTGGGCTGCTAGTACAGTTTGTCTGTAATCATCAGAGGAGAAGCCATGATCCCTCAGCTCCTCTGATGCCCTGAAAGCAAGAGAAGTTACCAGAATGTGCTAGAGAAGAGAGATCGTGTAGAGTCACACACACAGAGACAACAGGGCCTTGGGACTGGGGAGGAAGGAGGGTTGGGAGCAGCCGTCAGTGATGCAAGTAACAGTGGGGGCAGGGAAAGAGGTGTCATCTGTAGGTGTCAGCCTACAGATAGGACAGGCTTGAACTGTGTCTCATCATCAGAGATGACCAGCATATATTTTGCTCCTATCATGGGCTAGGTCTTGCATTGTGTTTTATTTGCATAGTCTTATTTAATTCTCAAACAATCCCATGGAGCAGACGTGATCAATATCTAAACTTTACAGATAAGAAAACGAATGTCAGGGAGGTAAAATGACTTGTCCAAGGTCATACTGCTGGTAAGTGGTGGAGTCAGGGCCCGGACCCAGGTCCTTATGATTTCAGAGCCCCTGAGCCACCGTTTCTATACTACTTCCAATACTGAAGCCAAACAAAGCCTCTGGAATCAGCCCTTTGCAATTCGATGCGTGGTCCCTAGACTGGCATCACGGGCATGACCTGGGAGCTTGTTAGACAGCTAGACTCTCAGGCCCCACCCCAGACCTGCTGAATTAGAATCTGCATTTCACCAAGATCCCCTGGTGTTTTGCATGCATTTTCAAGTTTGAGAGACCCAGCTCCAAATCAGAGCATCATTTCTCACCTGTTTTTCTTCCGTTGCTAGTACGCCAGGATGTTAATAGGAATTAAAAGGGAAAAAAGGTTCATGGCCTTTTTCAGGAAAAAGTGACTTAAACAAAGCCAGACTGGCTTCTTTGTTACTGGATTTCTCAGAACCATTAATAAGCTGACATATATATATGTGTGTGTGTGTATATATATATATATATATATATATATATATATAATGTGCTAATTGGGGATGGAGTTTACAGGATTCCTCACTTATTTGACCTTTGAGACTTCTGTTTTTTTTTTTTTTTTTTGAGAAGCAGCTTGCAAAACTAGTGCACTAAATAATTCACTTTTGAGAATGACTGATTGAAACCAACTGCCTTCTAGCACAGCTGTGTAAATGACGTCCAGAGAATTTATTGATTTGTCCAAGGTGGCAGTCAGTGGGCGGCTTTGCCAGGACAGCACATGAGGCCCTGTGTGCAGTGCTCTTTCCAAGATACTGACCTGGGAGGCCCAGAACTTTGCCTCCTTCATCTCCTCAGCTTCATTTCCAGCTGTGAGGAAGTAACCATGCCTCATGATCAAGCCTGACGAAAGGTAGATAGAGGCAAACAGGAAAACTTGTGCTAAGCTCTTCTCCAGAGGCAAAGCCACTGGCCTGAGATCAAAAAGCTAACCAGTGGCGAGGCAAAGAGGCAAAGAAGGGACCCCAGATGCATCGGGTTACAGTGCTCAGGGTTCCTCCCTCCCTGGAGATGAAGGTCTTCCAGCCTCACAGCCACAGCAGACAGAGCTAGGCCCAAAGATAGTGCGAAGCTTGGTTCCTAAGAAAGGGGCCTGGCCTCTCCCTGGCTGAGCCTTGGAAAGCTCAACCACCAGGTCACAAAACATAGTGACCTGACATAATGACACAATGAGTCACAACCCAGACCTTGGGAGAAAAAACAGACAGTGAGGTGTTATGAGAGTCTTTCTGGACCATCCGAAAGGAGACAGGGACGGAGTCAGTGCTACCACCTGGCTGGGGCGCTCATGTTAAGGGACTTCTCTGGATCTCAAAGAGTCAGCTCCTCCAACTTCTACTAATGGTTGAGCAGTTGGGTAGAGCAAGCCCAATTCGTTGTTGCGAAGCCAGCTCTGCATCTGGGCATCTCAGTGAGAGATCCCATGAGAATGAGAAAAGCGTTAGGGTTGGGGTTAGAGTTAGGGTCATGGAGGCAGCTCCCTAATCAGCCCCCAAAATGGGTTAATCTCCTCCGGTGCTTCTACCTGTCTCCCTTCTGGACTGTCCTCTATTTTCCCTTTATTTGGACATCAAGGACTCTTCCATGTGATCCTTTGAACTCAGGCCTCACAGATACAGAGTGAATGGAGATCATTCCACTGGGCCGCCATGGTGGAGGGCACTCCTTTCGAGGAAGTAGGGAAGGAGATGGAGAAAGGGCCTCACCGAACTCCAGCCGCTGCGCTAGGCCCTTTACTCGTATTGTCTCATTTCATTCTCCCAACAGTCCTGGGAGACAAGCATTATTTTTATCCTCATTTTATAGGTTAGGAAACAGAGGAGCACAGAGAGGTCAAGCCATCTGCCTGTAATCACCAAGTGAGGCATCCGAGATGTGACCCCACAGATTTTGGACCCTGACACCCTCTTGGGCAAGGGAACTTTTTAGTCTGGGTAACCAGATCTAGAGAGAGAAAAGAAAGTGGGGACTCGCAACATCCATACTCCTGGAAGGGACAGTCCTACTCTGGCCTGACCATGTTTGGGCCCCTTGAACCTACTGCACAGCACAGAGCCAGAGAAGGTGAGGGCTGACTTCATCCTGGACCAATGGTGTCTGAAGCCCCAGGTGGAGCCCGTGTCAGTGTGTGGAAGCTTCTCTGGTGATTCCAAAGCACAGCCAAGGTTGAGAACCAGCTTTCTCACTTTATAGAAACATTGAGCTCAGAGAGGTGAAGCCGTTTTTCCAAGGATGAGTTACTGGAACACCAGGGTCTTCTAATTGTCCACCAGCCAGAACAGGTTTCAGAAACTCCTCTCCCAGTTACTAGCTGTGTAAACTTGGGCACGTCATTTAACCTCACAATGAAAGACTTAAATGTACGTAAATTCTTCAGACGGCGTTAAGTGGGCAAGAAACATCAATCTTCTCCCTACCCTTCCCCCACCCCAAATCCAGCCCTCCTTCTGCTACATGGCAGTAGAGGAGAGTGCGAGAATGGATGAGCTTGAGAATCTGACTGTTGCTGAACTGTAAGGACAGGGCAGGTGGTGGGTGCCCTGGGGGTGTTGCCTGCCCACAGGAGTCCTGGGAAAGGACCTCTGTGTGATAGGAAAGACCAGTGTATTTCCTACTCTCACGCAACACTCAACACAACACTTCTGACACCAGATGAACGAGGGCTGTTTTCCCACACACCAAGCAAGCGATTCTCCAGCAGACCTGGAGACAGTGTCAGATCTCAAAGTTCAGCCCCACAAGACTGCCCTCAAATTCAGATGCCAAGTGCAAGTCCCGGTTGTGACTTGTACTTTTGACCAACCGGCTATAAATTGGGGTTCCCATGGCCCGCTCCTTGGGTTCAATTAATTTGCTAGAGCAGCTCACAGAATTTCAGGGAAACACTTTGTTTATGTTTACCAGTTTATTATAAAGGATTGTTACAAAAGATGCAGATGACAGCCTGGGGGAAGAGATGCACATGCATGTAGGAAGGAGCACGGAGCTTCCACACCCTCCCCAGTGCGTCATCCTCCAGGGACCCGTCCAGCTATCTAAAAGCTCTCCAAGCTGAGCCATTTTTGGTGTTTATAGAGACTTCATTAGGTAGGCATGATTGATTAAACCATTGGCCATTGGTGATCTGCTCAACCTTCAGCCCCTGTCCCCTTGTCGAGGTTAGGCGATGGGGCTGAAAGTCCCAACCCTCTAACCACATGGGTGGTTTCCCTGGCAACCAGCCTCCATCCTGAGCCTATCCAGGAACCCACCAGGAGCCACCTCATTAGAACATAATATGCTCCTATCACCCAGGAAATTCCAAGGGATTTAGGAGCTCTGTGTTGGACATTTCTATCACCCAGGAAATTACAGAGGTCTCAGGAGCTCTGCGTCAGGAACTGGGGTCAAAGACCAAATATCTGAACAAAAGAGTCTCCTAGCACCCCTATCTACCAGGGTTTTAGGAGCCAGAAATCAGGGGCTGAGACCAAATCCATGTTTCCTTTCTTTTTTCTTTTTTTCTTTTTTTTTTTTTTGAGACAAAGTCTCATTCTTGTTTCCCAGGCTGGAGTGCAATGGCGCGATCTCGGCTCTCTGCAACCTCTGCCTCCCGGGTTCAAGCGATTCTCCTGCCTCAGCCTCCTGAGAAGGTGGGATCACAGGTGCATGCCACCATGGCCAACTAATTTTTGTATTTCGCTTTGATATTTAGTTTTTTCATAGGAACCATTGTACTGCTTTTGTCATAAAAAGTAATGCATTTTTAAATGCTGGTATAAATATTTGCAGAACACCAGTTACCTATGTTTTTCAATGGACTTTCAAGGAAAATCAGTCATTTGGAGAAAGATTTTCAAATCATTGCAACCTAGGCACGATTCAGTGCCCTCTTCCTTATCTTTTCTGTTTTCAGAGCAGCTTCCTTAGCACTGGGGCTACCCTTCACTTTCCCAACCAGAAGGGTTTTTGACCTAAGCAGCTCCTCTGTCCATGCTCTTGCCTGGGCACCTAAAGCACCCCTGCCCTTCTCCCCACCACCCCCCTGCTGCCCTTCTCCCCGCCACCCCCCTGCCGCCCTTCTCCCTGCCACCCCCCGCCCTTCTCCCCGCCACCCCCCGCCCTTCTCCCCACCACTCCCTACACTTCTTCCCGCCCCCCCACCCTTCTCCCCACCACCCCCCTGCCACCCTTCTCCCCACATGTCCCCCCGCTCTTCTCCCCACCACCCCCACACCCAGGTGCTCTGTCAGGTATGCCACATCAGAAACCCACATGTGTATCCACCTTTCCCCAGTACAGAGAAGACACCTGCCTCCAGTTCGTGGGATTAATTACCCCCTTAATTAATTACTCCCTTAATACGTGATAACTTTCAGTGCAGGAGAGGGTAGAGGCTCTAAAACACAATTGTGCTAGAGAAACTTCATTGTTTTGTTCCAGAAAGTGGTGCCAACCCTGGCTGCCTCATGCATGATGTCGTAAGGAGGCAGCAACAGGGAGCACTTCAAAAGGAGAAACTTTCCGAAAATAAACCAAAGGTGGCCTATGCGCACGGGTTCAAGTCCATGAGGCAGCCTCTCAGCTCTTTTATGCTGTTTGTCCCAACACTGCTACCTTGCCCAGCCCAGCGCACACAGGCATGGAGATGCTGAGCGTCAACACGGTGGAGTCACATCACGCGATCACAGATCACAGCTTAGGTGCAATCGTTCGAGCCACTGAGCCTGCTGTTCTGTGTAGTGAGCATATGCCCCAGGAGCCAGAAGCCAGCCATCTGCCTGAGTCAGCCCTGGCACCCATATGTGTGTGCGTGAGTCTAGTGCTTAGTGATACACACTTCCACACAACATGGTCCCTAAATGTAAGACAGTTACTCCATTGCATGTGCACCCAAAATCACAGCATCTGTTCCCAAGCTGATGGAAACACCAATTTGTCAGAGTCTTCAACAAGGTATCTTCTGAGGGAAGAGTCAAGGGTGAGTCTGATCATAGGTGATCTTTCCTTGTTTGCTGACTTTAGAGCGTAACTGTTTAAAATGTTACTCCCTATATGTGTAGGTTGCAGACACCCCTGGATTCTTTGGGGGCAGTTCCTCAGGTCCTGCTACATTTGCTGTTGACATTCCCTTGTTTTCTTTCCATCTAGCTCCAGACCCTTGTCCCCAGGCTTTGACCTCACCCAGACCTCTGCCTGGGATGGACAGCTGCTTCACTGCAGGAGACACCTGAAGTACCTGAGTTGGTTCAGAGACTACCAGAAGTTTTTGGACTTCTTCTAATCCTTTAATGGCCAAAAGGACTCAAGAGCCTGGTATGTAATGGACAAGGCATCACCTCTCCCCTTCATAGTTACAGGAATCTGAGCTATGAAGACACTGGCCAGGCGACAAGGCCCTGGGCTCAGGCACAGATGAAGTTTCTCTGGAAGAGAAATCTGGCCTCTTACAGACCTGGGAAGTGCCAAGGCTTAGCTCCTGAGAAGGATCGCTGGTGCTGACAGCTAGGAGTCAGGGCTCCAGGGCCACTTGTATGGAAGCTGGTGTCCGTGGTGCAGGAGGATGGGAGCTGTGGATTCTGCACCTGCCTCCCCACAGGCTGGCCCCTCAGAGAGCTCCTGTGGTGTCAGAACCTTCTCACAAGCACCTGCCGTGGTTATCAGCTCAAGCCGAGTGCTTCTGGAGTGTGGAGGGGGCAGAGGGAGAGAAGCAGCCATGGGCTTTCTGCCAGGAAGCTCAGCAGCTCCGAGGAGGCTGGAGAGTCATGGGACACAGTGCGTCCTCCCCAGAACAGCCTCCAGCCTGCCAGTTCAGAGCACACACTTGGAGGCAAGAAGGCTGAGGTCCAACCCCACTCCTGCTAGGGGCCAGCTGAGAGCTGTGGACAAGTCATTCAGCTTCTGTGAGCCGCAGTCTTCTCACCTGTAAAGTGGGGGTAATAATACCCTCCTCACAAGGTTGTTGCAAGGCTTTATGGGGAAGAATACAAAGGGCACAGAGTTGTTTAGCAGGGGCTTTCCTGTGCATCCTCAATGATATCATCTGGGTTTTGTTTGCTTGCTTGTTTGTTTTTTGAGACAGAGTCTTGCTCTGTCCCCCAGGCTGGAGTGCAGGGGAGAATTTCAGCTCACTACAACCTGCACCTCCTGGCTTCAAGCGATTCTCCTGCCTCAGCCTCCTGAGTAGCTGGGATTACAGGTGCCAGTCACCATGCCTGGCTAATTTTTGTATTTTTAGTAGAGACAGGGTTTTGCCATGTTGGCCAGGATGGTCTCGAGCTCCTGACCTCAGGTGATCCACCCTCCTCAGCCTCCCAAAGCGCTACGATTACAGGTGTGAGCCACTGCACCCAGCCCATCTCAAGTTTTTTTGTTTGTTTGTTCCTTATAAAGGCTATGAGGAGAGGAAGGGGCCTAGAACACAGGATGGTGGGAGAGGGGCTCATGGGTGGAGGGGAGGAGAGCAGATGAGCAGGGGCCCTCCCCCTTCCTCGGCAACCATGGGGTTTGCCACACATATATCCCATGTATCAGGCGGAGATGTCAACTTCTATGAACTGAAATAAACTGTTTCCCTATTTATAAAGTGAAGGGCACTTCAAATCTGTCCAAATACACCCAGGTGTCTCTAGATACCCAGAGCCTGAGAAATCACCCGTGTAGATGCACACAGGCAGACACTCATGCGTATGCACAATCACACACACTCACATTTTGTTACAGAGGTTCAAATTAGACTAGCTGATAGTTGAGGATAGCCATGTGTTCCAGGCTTAGGCACATCTTTGCTGTGGCTGTTAGGCCTCACCCAGGTTGACAGAAGGACTAAGACCCAGGTCTACTCACTGCTCTGATCTCTGTATATTATCCCAGTAGCAAGTTACAGAGTTGCACCAGGGAGAATGCAACAAAAAAGAGGAGGATGTGGAATCATCCTAGGGCAAGGCAGGAGGCAGGGGTCCAAGGGCCTTAGCTTTCCTGCACCCTCAGATACAGCCCAGAGTGAGCAAAACCCTGGACTCGGCCCAGGGAGGTCTTGGAAGATCAGCCAGTGCCTGAGTCACACAATGATGCCTGGGCTGAAACCAGGGGGAGTCAGGGAGTGACGTTTACAGGATCTTCTCCCCATGGCTCTCTCAAGCCAGGACCAAGCATGGTGGCTTCCTGAGAGTAGCAACACTGAATCATTGAGTTATTTATTCATTCACCCCACCACCACTTCTGATGCAGACCTACACCCTGCTTTGGGGGAGCTCAAAGCTTATTCCCTCTCCATGCCCCCCAACCCCACTGCTTTCCGCACCACTGACTTCCCAACAGGATAAAGGAAGTCTTCTGGAATCTGAGTGTTATGTGGGCTGGCCTCAGGTTAGCCAAATCCAGGGGAAGGCAGGGCTTGCAGCCTCTGGGTTTGGCATGTCCTGGGGAATAGGAGAGTAAAGAAGATTCCCCTTTGCCCTGTGCTCCTGGTGCCTCATCTCCACTCTGTGCCTTCTCAAGCTGGTGCCAGGCTGAACCAAATGCCCCCACGTTGGTAAGTGCCACCTACACCCCTTAGCCACCATACCACAGGTCAGCTCGTGACAAACGCACAGGTGTTAACCAACAGACGCTGTGAGGACACAGAGGGAAGCGACTGATTGTGGCTGGGGGATTTGAGGACAGCTTCACAAAGGAGGAAGAGACGAACCAGGCCTGAGAGCTGGTTAGAATGTTGACAGAAGGCTGAGGGAACATTGTCAGCAAAAGCTCAGAAGCAAGAACAAATGAAGGCGGAAGACAGGTCGCTGTGTACCTCAAGTGACTCACCAACTCGGAACAAAACACTTCCTTTTACATGGTTGAAGGGACATGAGCTTTGGAATCCAAAAGATCTGGCCACTTACTAAACATATGGCCTTAAGTAAATCACTTAACCGCTCTCTGCTTCCATTTTCTTATCTGTAAAATGAAAATATTTCTACCCATTGTACCCATCTCACAGGGCGGTCTGAACCGCAAATATATCATCACGTAAGCAACTAGCTAGTGGCTGCTTAGCACATGGGAGACACTCGGGAAATACTGGGTGTCTCCTTCTCTTTCTGCCTTCCTTCTTTGGGCCTCCATTTCCTCTTCCTTGAAATGACAGGAAGCCACTCTGCCCCCACCCCAGTGCCATTTTGCTTGGGAGACCAGTGGGTGACTGAAACATTCCAAATGCCTCAGATGCAAACAGCACAAAGGAAAACAGACTGTGGACTAAGTTGGTATCAAATGTACACGTGATTTTCCCAAGACAAGGTGCCTTTAGGCTCCGTGCAGGAGGGAAGCTTCAGTGGAGAGCCAGGGATAGATGGGAAGCTAACAGGGAGAGGAGAGAAAGGAGAGAAGAGAGGGCCAAGTTGTTTTTCATTTGCAGAGCTTACAGCTCGGCCAAATGACATCTTTAAATACTATTGACATGACAAAGCCAAAGTTCTTGGCTTAGGCTACAATTTTTTCTGTTCTTTTTTTAAATCCAGATTTGAAGAATGTACCTTCTTTAGAACTATATCTGCCAGCCCAGTCCTTTCTGCCCACGATGGTCCGGCTCAGAGCTGAACCAGGTTTGCCAAGGTCAAGGAGCAAGTTCCCTGGCTCCAGCAATGCACACTCAGGGAAAAGAAATTGGGTGCTACAGAAAGCCAGGCATGGACGATTTCTCCTTGTGGAAAGTAAGCCTCCTCAATGTCGCTTTCTGGCTCTCTCTTAAACTCCTGTTACCCTTCACACTTTTGCATATGTATATTTGCATGTGTGCACGTGTGTGTGTGTGTTTACATGTGCAGCATGTGCCTGGCTGCTGTGTGTCTGCTGTAGGTCTCGCTTAATAGGGCAGCATTTCCACATCCGTCTGTAGCTAGGACTGCAAGAATAAAGTGCAATGGAGAAAGTAGGTAATTATTCCTGTTCTTCGGGTTTTAAACTACTTCCACTTAAAATAAGATAATTGCGGTTGGAGTGGGTGGTCCATTCTGCTCGAATTACCAGTATAATTACTTCACTTTTCCCATTCACCTTGTGTGCATAAGACATGGCATCCATATCATCCAGGTCAAAGAACACATACATTAAGTAAGCCACATAAATAGAGATAGAGGTCACCAGCCCAGTCTCTCCACAGGTGGCACATTGAGTCATGTAACCAACAAGTACTTTTTTCAAGCAGGAAATGTTTACGGCGCCAGACACTCTGCTAGATGTTGGGGACACAATGATGACTAAAGCGAACATAGCCCTTGCCCAGATGGAGCATATATTTTGGTAAGGGAAAAAGACAAAAATAAGTAAATGAACAAATGTAATGATTACAAATTATAATGCAGATCAGAATGAGTCACAATTTTTCTACGATTATTGTACGTAATTTTTGGTAATAGCCCACGAAAACAATTTACACCTGTGAGTGAAGTTTGATCATCTACAATTGTCCCCTTTCCCAGCTACCTGGTTCCTCGTCTAATTGCTGCCACAAGCCCTTTCTCAGGTCAAGGGCTGTCCTCAAGACTTTATTAAATAAACATGTGTAGGGCGGGTGCAGCAGCTCACACCTGTAATCCCAGCACTTTGGGAGGTCAAGGCGAGTGGGTCACTTGAGGTCAGGAGTTCAAGACCAGCCTGGCCAACATGGTGAAATGTCATCTCTACGAAAAAAAAAAAAAAAAAAATTAGCCAGGCATGGTGGCACATGCCTATAGTCCCAGCTACTCAGGAGGCTGAGGCAGAAGGATCACTTGAATGCAGGAGGCGGAGGTTGTAGTGAGCTAAGATCAGGTGTGCAGGGGAGATCATTGACTCCAGCAGGAGAAGCTGTGAGCCTATGGCATCTAATAGCTGAGTGACCCCGAGCAAGTCATTTTTCTCATCTGTAAAATTAGCATCCTACCGATCCTACCAAACCACAGGGTCCTCGTGGGAACCAAGGAAAACCAAAGCAGAAATGCTCTGCAAAACGTAACACTCCAAACGAAGGAGGTGCTCTTGATAAAGTTTTTCAGGAAAGAAGTTTAGCAAGTCTGAGAGGGAAGGGGACATCCTCCCCAAATGAATGGGAGAGGAGAAGGAGGAAGAGAGGAGAGGAGAGGAAGTGGGGAGGAGAGAGGAGGGGAAAAGAGGGGAGGGGCAGGAACGGGAGGGAAGTGGGAGAGGAGAGTAATAGTCAGGGGAAGAGAAGAGGGGAGGAGAGGGCAGGGGAGAGGAAGAGAGGAGAAGGAAAAGCTGAAATGGCAAATTTTTCCTGACTTGGCAGGTAAGATGAGAGAATGAAAGGGTGCAGGAAGAAGCTACATAGTGCTCTATAATAAGTGCCGTTCACTGCCCCAGAGGTTGTACAGGTGGAAAATACCAGGGAGCTCCAAAGAGGTTTAGATAGTTCCCACTAGAACAGGCCAGCTAGGTGGAGACGGCTGGCCCAGGGGATCCTACTTGGCCTTTCTGTGGCACTGGAGGTTGTCACACTTGGCAAAGATGGCTTTTTGAAGAGGCAAAAGAAGGAAAGAATTGGCAACTAGACAGGTATTTTGACCACCAGGACTTTTCAAACTGAACACATCTTTGAATGACTTTTCTTTTTGTTTAAATAATTACAGCAATGGCAACAGCCACTATAATTTAAGCGCTTGCTGCAAGCCAAAGATTGTGGTTAGGATTTCACTGCCTTTGTCATGTTTAACCCCCACAGCAGCCCTATGAGATAGCATCAACGTCCGAACAGGTAAGGAAACCGAGGTACTGAGAAGTTAAGGAACTCACACAGCCAATCTGTGGGGAGCTGAGGTTTTATATGTCCACCTCCAAAGCTCATCTTTCTACCACAGTGTTAAAGCCAGACCAGTAGAAGGAAGGCAACAGTCTCCCCTTTGTTCTCAATCCCAGATTGGGCTGGCCTGGGAAATGCTACAGGTGATTCTTTTTAAAGGAAGGCGCCAGAACCACACAACTTCTGAGAGTCAAAGGGACTGATCCAGCTTGTACTTGCGTCCCCGCCCAAATTTCATGGTGAATTGTGATCCCCAGTATCGGAGGTGGGGCCTGGTGGAAGGTGGTTGGATCATGGGGCGGGGTTTCTCATGAATGGTTTAGCAGCATCCCCTTGCTGCCGTCCTCGCACCAGAGTGAGTGAGTTCTCTAGAGATGGGGCTGTTTAAAAGTGTATAGTGCCTCCCTCTCTCTCTCGCTCTTGCTCTGGCCATGTGATGTGCTGACTCCCCCTTTGCCTGCCACCATGATTGTAAGCTTCTGGAAGCCAAGCCGAGGCCAGCACCTTGCTTTCTATAAAGCTTGCAGAACGACGAACCGATTAAACCTCTTTTCTTTATAAATTACCCAGTCTCAGGTATTCTTCTATAGCAATGTGAAAACAGCCTAACACAGGGACTATTGACCAACCCTCTTTCTTTGGATGAAAAACACAAAGGCTCTATAAAGGCTCAAAGCCACATAACTGAGTAGTGATGGCATCAAAGAAAATAAAAAAGGAAGAATAGATTGATTAATGTTTTTTCAGACTGTGGGTGCTACTCAGCAGTGGGTCATTGAATTCACTTAGTGGATCATAACGAGTTTACAAAAAAAAAAAAAAGAAATAGAATAGAATAGAAAAGAGAGTGCGTTGCACACTGTTCCAGCCAGTCATGGTTGATGGCACTTCTCGGTGTGTGTATGCTTCTATGTGTGGACAAAGTAGGAACGGAAAATGACCGTGGGCCATAGTTAAAAACCTCTGAACACCACTAGACTGAGGAGTAAGCATAGCGGAGGAAGAGGCTGTGGGATGGACAGGAAGTTTGAGCAAAATCCAAGATTTGCTCCTGCGCTGCTAGCAAAACAGCTCTGAAATAACCACAGGGCCTATTTTTAGTGCTGCTGAAATTACCTTTCCTTTGATCTCCGGTATTGACCAGAATGGCTCCTCAACAGCACATGCTGCTCCTGGGGGCTGACAGAGGCCCAGGAAAGCCGTCATGCGGGAAGGAGGCCAGGGCAGGCTTTTCTACAAACCCCACGGCTGTTTCCCTTTACTGACTTCCTTTGTCTGCCCAGGGATTAGAGCAGGAGCCTCTGAAACAGGGAACAGCATCCTTCACAACAGGATGTAGCGGGGACCACACACTGCTCTGAGTCAGGCCGCCAGTGCGGAGCAAGGGCTGGTGGCCTCTGAGCCCCTCTTAGTCACTGTGGGACACCTTAACCCTGCCAGGAGTAGGAGGAGACATAGCTGAGGGCCCAAAGGGGGCATGGAGGAAGACTCTGGGAACAGGCCCTCTACAGCCTCAGGGTCCCAGTTCCTGCACCCAGGGCCCACCCAGCACAAGAATCTTGACTGGGAAATAGAGGGTGTCTCGAGGATTCTGCTCATGTAAGAAGGCGTGCTTGGGCCCGTGTGCATATGTGCATGTGTGCATGCATGCACGTGTGTATGTGCGCATATGTGTGTGTGTGAGAGAGAGTGTGTGGTGAGAGTAAGTAGGTGCAGAAGAAACTAGAACCATCAACAAACATATGAGAAAACACCAGGAACCTTGTGCCTGGACCACAGTAGGGGTTGGTAGGGTCCCTGTAAGCAGAAGCGCAAACCTCCGTCTTTAATATGTGTGGGAATCAGTGTGCATGTGGGTATATGGGTTGGGGAGTAGAATGAGGATAAAACTGTTCATAATGAGCCAAGAAAACTTTCAGCCCTGATGACAGATTATGACTAAAGAATCTACCAAATGAGAATAGAGAAACTAACATTTTGGCTGAGTAATGGTATACTCACATTCAGAGACTATTCATCATTTAGGTCTAATTTCTACATAGCTCCATGATTGTGCCTGTCATTGAACCCTATGTGAGATTAACTTTACTGTGGATGTTGTTGCTGTTGTTGTTTTGAGGCAGGCTTCAGTGGCACAATCACGGCTCACTGCAGCCTCCACCTCCTGGGCTCAAGCGATCCTCCTGCCTCAGCCTTCCAAAGTGCTGAGATTACAGGCATGAGTCACTGAACCTGGCCCACTGTAGGTTTTATTTGTTGCTTTAAGAGCTCATAGATCAGCCTTCAGTGTCATTCCTAATATAGGCTGTGCTCCTAACTTAAAACACCCCTAAGGGAATGTGGGAGATCCTCAGAACCAGTTCCAATTACTGTCCAGAAAACAGCCTTCTCAAGAAAGAAGTGGCTGCTCAGAGATGTGGTCAGCAGAGGGGAAGGCAAGTGCCCGGGTGTCCTGGCTCTCAACCCCTAAGCTGCAAAGGAATGGGCGGGGCTGTTTCTATTCCCTCTCTGCACCCCAGATTCTGGTGGGAAGAACTAAGAGAGAGATTCCTGGGAGAAAGGCTCACAGAGGCTCTGAAGCATGACCAAGGGCTACTCTGCAGCTGAAGACACACAAGGAGCCCCCTTGAAAGGCCACGGTGTCCAGTGAGTGAGACACACTTGGGTTCTAATCCTAGGTCCTCTCCTTAAAGACTGTGTAGCCTTAGCAAGTCACTTAACCTTTCTGAACTTTATTTATATCATCTCTTTTTAAAAAGATAGTAATACTTGCCTACTAGATTGTGAGGACTAAATGAGAACAGTAAGCAAAATTCTTGGCACAGGGTTGACAGAGTAAACTCAACACTGGTGTTTGCCTGCTTTGTAAAGTTGCTCATTAATTTGGTGCTGCCTTTAGGGCAGGGAGTCTTGACCTCTTGTTCTCTTGAGTTCTGATGTTTGGGGTGGTCTCCTGGCAGCCAGTGGTCCCAACTCAGTGAGGTCTGAGACTTTCCTTCCTTTTAGCACGGCCTGTGGGGAGCTCTCAGTCCCCAGCAGACAGAGACTTTCTGCCATGGCTCCAAAGCAATTGTGGCTTGGAAAGAATCTTTGGCATGTGTCATGTCGTCCCCCACAAGCCATGATCCATAGCGTGTTGGAGAAGTGCTTTGTTCCAGGGCCAAGAGGTCACACTGTAGGAGGGTCACCCATAAGACTACATGCTGAGCAGCTCCCCAGTGATGTCCCTCACTCCGCTGCTCCCTGTACTCGGCACCATCTGCTCTGGATCACAGGTCCAGCCCAGGAGACTGGACAGCTGCCTTCCTGCTGGAGGCCTGGTCTTATGCCTGAGCTCAGACAGGGCTGTCAGTGATTGATGGCTATGGGGCAAGACCAAGTCCTTGGTCCATGGAGAGATTTGTGCACTTGGGGGTCCAGGAGGGACCGGAGCTGGCGTGGGAAAAGAGTTGGTGGTGAGAACACCTGAGGAACCAGATTCTCTCAGCTCCGTCATTCAGTTGTGTTGGGACCCTGAGCAAGTCACGTTCCTTCTCAGGCCCTGGTTTCTTCATTGTTAAAATGAAGAGGTTGGATCAACAATCATTAAAGTCCCTTTTAGCTTTATTATTTTTAGGCTACAAATTCCTGGCTTTTTTTTTTTTTTTTCTTTCTCCGAGATGGAGTCTTGCTCTGTCGCCCAGACTGGAGTGCAGTGGTGCAATCTCGGCTCACTGCAACCTCCACCTCCCGAGTTCAAGCAATTCTCCTGCCTCAGCCTCTCGAGTAGCTGGGATTACAGGCACATGCCACCACACCCTGCTAATTTTCGTATTTTTAGTAGAGACAGGGTTTCACCATGTTGCCCATGCCCAGGCTGGTCTCGAACTCCTGACTTCATGATACACCCACCTTGGCCTCCCAAAGTGGTGGGACTACAGGTGTGAGCCACCGTGCCTGGCCAGTTCCTGGCTTTCTTACAAGGCTCACAGTTCTGGAGATAGGAGCACAGTTCAGCATGTTTCAGTTGATGGGATGGGGTAGAGGCTGGAAGAGGGTCCTCTTGGCCACCATGGTATGGCAGCAGAAGTGGAGGGTGGCATGTGTAGGCAGAGAACCCCCGAACCCCTGATCAATGCAAGGGGTTGATTTCCCTAGTCAGGAGGCTCCTCTATGTACAAGGTCATTTCTTTATTTTTCTGTAATTGGTCTTATTTTTCATTTCAAGCTCTTATTTTGGCTGATGCAGAAAAACTAGTATAGTTACTTCCAAGTAAAATAGTCCCTTAAGTCATTTTCTCAATCATTTCAGTATTCTAATTCTATTAAATTTAAGATTTTCATTCTTACTCCCTGGAGTTGATGCCAAGGGCAGGATCTGGAGCATCCATGGAAAAGGGAGGCTATGTTTCTGCTCAATCTGCCCCGAGTTCTTTTTTTGAGATGTAACATGTTCCTGTCTGGTCCTTAAACACGTTCCCTTTCCAAGCCATTACAGGGGCTGCCCTTGTTCAATCCCTGGCAGATGATCCCTGCGGCAGCATCCTCTCTGCTCCATGCCCCCATTCCTGCTGAAAGCCCCTTTGCAGGCTGGCAGCTTCCTGGAGGTCTCTCTCTGTGCTCACTTCCACCCCCTGGAAGAGCCACGTAAACCTGGATGTTCGGGGTGAGAAGGAGGGGTAGGAGTAGGGTGGGGGTCAGGGGTTTTCTGCGTAGGCATGCCACATTCTACTTCTGCTCTGCAGCTGCCACACCATGGTGGCCAGAGGACTCTCCGAGGCTCAGCACCACTCAGGGCTTTCCCAGGGAAGTGAGACATGGTCCTCACCTGCCTGAACCCCATCCTTACAGGTGTGTTCTGTCATCTCCTCCATGCCAGGACCCAAGAGGAAACAGGGCTCAGGCCTCCCAAGATGCATCTCACTCCCTAAACTCTCTTCCTCTTCTCCAGCTTAGAGGCTATTGGTCTGGGGTGGGGCAGGGGACAGGGAGAACTATTAAGTAAAGATTTTATATATCACATCTTTTCAAAATAATTTCAAGTTTTATTTTAGATTCAGGCCCCATGTGTAGGTTTGTTACATGGGTTTATTGTGTGATGCTGAGGTTAGGGATACAAATGATCTGTCACCCAGGTAGTGAGCACAGTACCCAGTAGGTAGTTTTTCCATCACTCCTGTTTCACACCTGGATTGAGGCCTTGGGCCTCAAAAGTCAAGTATTTGGTGTCTTTGTTATGTGGTTCCTTTGAGACTACTACCCTTTTTTGCCTGACTGGGGAAAAAAATATCACACATCTGTTAACATTTCCAGTATCAAAGACCCTGGAAAGTGCTGGTCAAGGGGTCGGAGCTAGTCCTAGGTTCTGAAATGCCTTTGACAATAATATGGAATTGATAGCGTCCAAAAAAAAAAAAAAAACCTCACAAAATCAGATAATCCAAAGGCTCTATAGTAAGTACAACACACAAATCCCTCACCTGGACTTGAAGGTCTTATTCTTCATAGCCCATCCCAACTTTCTTTAGAAACTTCTCAGTTTCTGGGCCGGGCGTGGTGGCTCATGTCTGTAGTCCCAGCATTTTGAGAGACAGAGGTGAGCGGATCACGAAGTCAGGAGATCGAGATCATCCTGGTTAACACGGTGAAACCCCATCTCTACTAAAAATACAAAAAATTAGCCGGGTGTGGTGGCGGGCACCTGTAGTCCCAGCTACTGGGGAGGCTGAGGCAGGAGAATAGCGTGAACCCGGGAGGCGGAGCTTGCAGTGAGCCAAGATCATGCCACTGCACTCCAGCCTGGGTGAAAGTGTGAGATTCTGTCTCAAAAAAAAAAAAAATAAAGAAACTTCTCAGTTTCTGATAGTTGGAGAACAGAGGGCAACAACGTGAAGGAAAATGAGGCTGGGGAGGTAATAGAGTACCAGCAACAGGTGGAAGGGTACATCTGGTTTGATGCAGTCAACCAGTTGGTACTCACTTCTTCAATCCTTTCCTGTGTCGAATCCTGAGAGGAGGTTTGGATTTTTTTCAGTCTTTCTATAGCATCTGATATGGTTTTCCTGTGTCCCCACCCAAATCTCATCTTGAATTGTAGCTCCCATAATGCCCACATGTTTTGGGAGGGACCTGGTGGGACATCATTGAATCATGGTAGCGGTTTTCCCCATATTGTTCCCTGGTAGTGAATCATTCTCATGAGATCTGATGGTTTTATAAGGGGAAACCCCTTTCCTGTGGTACTCATTCTCTCTTCCCTGCCACCGTGTAAGATGTGCCTTTGGCCTTCCACTATGATTGTGAGGCCTCCCCAGCCACGTGGAACTGTGAATCCATTAAACCCCTTTTTCTTTATAAATTACCCAGTCTTGGGTATGTCTTTATCAGCAGTGTTAAAACAGACAAATACAGTATCAACTTGGGGCTTTGAATAAAGTAAGCACTCAATTCATTCTTGTGTAGTAGTTGACCAAAGATAGGAGTTAATAAAGAGTTAGGAACCTCATTCTACATAGAGACCCTTTGAAAATTGAAGCACGTACTTCCAATCACGTGATCTGTAAGTTTATGGCTCTGCAGTTGCTATTTTATAACTAAAACAAAATACTCATTAAAAACTAATAGGAATGTGTAAAATCAGCACTGGCAAACCTCAATTGGCAGGCAGGAAAATCTGGCTCCTCGAAGCCTGCCTGGGTCCATGGTCCAAACATGCTTTGGGTGGAGATCCAGAGGTGAAAAGTCATTTGCTTCTGGGAATAAGAAACTGAATCAAACCCAAAGTAGCAGGTTTGAGCTCTCAAGGGCAAAATGACATTGCATGTCTCAAATGGCTGTGGGTTGCCAGCTTAAATTATTGCACAAACACATTCATGCAGTGGGAGTTGAGGGAGGCAGCCAGCCCTCGCTGGAGGAATTTGGGGAAAGGTGCAGGATGTGAGTCTTGAGCTTGGTTGGGCCACAGCCACGTCAGGGGAAACCAGGGCTTCCCAGAACCCATCCTGTCTGCTCTTCAGATGCCCAATGGCCCCCTGACTCTCCTCCCTTCCAGCCAGTCTCTCTCCCACCTCCCCCTGCCTCGTCCTACCACTTAGCTGGCTGCACCTTCTCAGCACACTTTCTGTCACCTCCTTACACACACATGGGCCATCTCTAAGCCGAACACTCTCTTCTGTACTAAACAGCTTTGTCAATTCATTTCTCAGCAATTTTTTTTTGTTTTGTTTTGTTTTGTTTTTAGATGGAGTCTCACTCTGTCGCCCAGGCTAGAGTGGAGTGGTAGATCTCAGCTCACTGCAACCTCCACCTCCTGGGATCAAGCGATTCTTTTGCCTTAGCTGTAGCTGGGGTTACAGGCATCCACCACCTCACCCAGCTAATTTTCGTATTTTTAGTAGAGACAGGGTTTCACCGTATTGGCCAGGATGGTCTCAATCTCTTGACCTTGTGATCCGCCTGCCTCGGCCTCCCAAAGTGCTGGGATTACAGGTATGAGCCACCACACCTGGCTTCTCAGCAATTTAGAAGTGCTAACTGAAAATCTTGTTTTCTGATTAAACACCATTCTTAGATATTTTCTCCTTTTACCCCACATCTTCTCTCCAGATCCTTCTCCTGATCCCATCCCATCCATCCTTCCATTGTTTTATTTAGGAGTTGAATGAGTTTTCTAGAAACATGCCATAGAAAGAAATTCCTCAGAGGCAATGCAATAAATTATCCGAGTTATGCATGAGTGATGGAGCCTTTTGGTTGGAGACGTAAAGAATGCTGATCATGGAAAAACAAAATTCAAGAGGCCAAGTTTTACAGGGAGCAATTAGTATTAAGTAAGAACTTGTCACAGGCACTGGGGCATTGGAAACTGGCTGCCCCAGCCTCCTTTTTGTAAGCTGGATTTACTAAATGGAACATAATGATATGTAACCAAAATACTGAAAGACCATTTCTTTGCTAAGGAGATCCAGCCAACAAACACAGTGGAAAATAGGAAAATAGCAGTGATACTTTTCATCCTGGGAATTTTTTTTTTTTTTTTTTTTTTGATGGAGTCTTGCTCTGTCACCCAGGCTGGAGTGCAGTGGCGCGATCTCGGCTCATTGCAGCCTCCGCCTTCCTAGTTTAAGTGATTCTTCTGCCTCAGCCTCCCAAGTAGCTGGGATTACAGGCACCTAACAGCAAGCCTGGCTAATTTTTGTAGTTTTAGTAGAAACAGAGTTTCGCCATATTGGCCAGGCTGGTCTTGAACTCCTGACCTCAGGTGATCTGCCCACCTTGGCCTCCCAAAGTGCTAGATTTACAGGTGTGAGCTACTGCACACGGCCTTTTTTTTTATTTCATTTTAAAATCTTCCCTGAGTATAAGAAGATAGACCATAGAGCCTCAGAATATCCTCCTAGTCCAGAGATTCAGTGGAGAAAGTTCTCTGCCACTACTGAACTAGGTGCAGATAAAAATGCCACTTTTAAAGAAAGAAAGCTGGTCATTGTTCAGTGAACATTCTGTTCTGTGTTAAGAGAGGAATTTTTTAAAATAAATATATACATTTTCATGGAAATGATTGGTTGGTGATGTGCCTTCACTGGAAGCCTAAAGAGAAAACTATCTGGGGTGACAAAATGGGAAAAATTAGTCACCAGTGATTCACAGAGACTATAAATATGTGGCTATACTGTTCTCTTCTTCATGACCCAGCTGGGATGAGTGGTTTGGGAGGAGGCAGGAAGACACAAATGGTGCCAGAGGGGAGCTGGAGGCCCCACTCCAGGTTTGGCAGCGTGAGCTCACCCCAAAACCTCCCGTCACAGCCTCTCTCTGTCTCAGCACTACGGCTGCATGGGCTAAGCCCCTGGCGGGCTGTCCAAAACTTCTGAGGGGCCAGGAAAAAGAACAGGCTAGTGGCCCCCTTTGTGTCCTGCATGAAGCTGCCCGTGCTGCCACAAGGGACACTACAGGTTGACACGCAGTATCTTCGGAGCAGCACAGGGACAGACTGTGCCATTTCCCAAGCTGACTTTGCCATTTCCCAAGCTAAAGAGAAAAGTTAAAGCTGGGACAAGGGGAACTGTCAGCTGACAGAGCTCTGCTACCTGTCCCTGCGAATTCCAGTAACACATACCCTAAATTCTCCTTACATACACACCACACACGCACCCCCCAAAATAATTAACTAAATCATTCCTTCACCTATGCACTCATCTACCAGAGCACTGAGCCTCTATGGCATGTCAGATACTGTGTGGAGCACCAGGGAAGCAATGGTGAGAGCAACCAGCCTGGGATGTCCTCACAGAGCCCACAGCCTAGTGGGGAAGACAGTCCTAGCCTCTCGATTATTACAATAGAGATTGATCTTTGCCAGGACCGGGAGTTCTGGCAAGATGGAAGCACTTAGTAGGTTCAGCCTATCCTTTCATGGGCCAGGAAAGAATTTCTGGAGCAAGGCATGTTTAAGCTGAAACCTCGTGGAATCTGCACTGGCAAAGATCTTGGACGACCTCCTGACTGCTCAATAGGACAGCGATTGCCTGTTGACTACTTCTGCCTCCTGGTGACCTGCCTTGCTGATCATTTTTCTCTTTTCCCCTGCATCTCCGTTGTTTTCTATTAGGTGTATCCCAGGGTCCTGATTCTGGCCTCTTCTCACGCTGTACTCACATCTGAGAAATTGTCAACTATCCTTGTGATTTTTAAACCTTCTTCAGTGTATGTGACTCCATTATATATAAAGAAGCGGGGGTCTCACTCTGTCGCCCAGGCTGCAGTGCAGTGGTACAATCTTGGTTCATTGCAATGTCTGTCTCCCAGGCTCAAGCAATCATCCTGCCTCAACCTCCCAATTAGCTGGGACTGCAGGTGCACACCACCATGCTTGGCTATTTTTGTTTTTTTTTTTTGATAGATATGGGGGCTTCCTATGTTGCCCAGGCTGGTCTTAAACTCCTGAGCTCAAGCAATTCTCCCACCTTGGCTTCCCAAAGTACTGGGATTGCAGGTGTGAGCCACTGCACTGGCTTTACAATCTATATTTCTGATGCCGGTCATTCCTACATTCCAGAGTCCTCTATCAACAGCTTCCCCAAACCCTTCAAACTCAACATGTTAAATCTCAAACTTGCCATCTTTTCCTCCAGCTCTGATCCTTAGCTTAGCTGATGTACCACTATCCACCCAGTCTCCCAAGCCAGAAACCTGGATTCCTTCCTGCCCCTCGATTTCCACATTTGACCAATTCCCAGGCCTTGGGGAATACTTCTCCGCCTTTCTTGTCCTCTGCCACCACCCAGGTTGAGGCCTTCCTCCGCAGAGCAGAATAGCAGAAACAACTTCCTACACATGTGTTTCTGCATCTGGCCTCACCCACCAATGCTTTCTGTGCACTGCGGCCAAAGCTAACCACATGACTGCCTTTCTTTGTTGGTTCTCAGGATAAAGCCAAAGCATCTTAATATACAAGATTCTCCGTAATGTGTATCCTGGCCTCCAACAACTTTTCTAGCCCTGTCTCCTAGCATTCTTCTAGTAGTCTTAATTCTCTAGGGGTACCAAGCTGCTGTTGATAAACACATGTTGAGGGCCCCAAAATAAACTCCCCTAGTCCCTCCATCTTATCCCTCTGTCTTTTTCCTTCATTGTACTTATCATAATCTAAAATCATCTTGGTCTATTATCTGTTCATTTATTAGTGTTTGTCTCCTCTTCCAAAATGTAGGCTCTACCAAAATAGGAAGTTTTTAAAATTGTGGTAAAATATACATGACATGAGATTGACCATTTTAGCCATTTTTAAATGTACAATTCAGTGGCATTAAGTGCATTCACATTATTGTGCAATCATCACCACTATCCATTTCTAGAACTTTTTCATCATCCCAACAGAAACTGTGTACCCATTAAATAATAACTCCCCAGTCCCTTCTCTCCACCCTTGCTAACTCCTCTTTTACTTTCTGTCTTTATGAATTTGCCTATTCTCAGTAATTCATACAAATAAAATCATACAATATTGTTCTTTTATGACTGGCTTACTTCATTTAGCATAATGTTTTCAAGGTTCATCCATGTTGTAGCATGTATCAACATTTTATTCTTTTTTATATTAAGTAATATTTTATACCATGTATATGCTACATTTTGTTTATCCATTCAATGATCATTGGTGTACAATTATTTGAAAATAGGAGTCTTGTCATCAGTAATTCCCCATGGTCTGGAACAATGCTGGTGCATAGTAAGTGTTCAATTAAATATTCATTTTGTTCCTCTTTACCTATAAACATACCATCACCTCTGCCTAGAAACTCTTCCCCTTCTTGCTCTTTTTAATCCTTCTAAGCACACATTTCACCTTCCCCAGAGAGTCTTTCCTGACAGTCCCCCACCACACGTTTTCTTTCTCTCCCTTTTCTTAGTGCTATCATTGTGTTCCATATATAATTTAGGAAAACATTTGCATTGCAGTTCAGTACTATATCGTAATTTATTGGATTCTGCATTTGTCTCATCTGCTTGACTAGAATCTTTTAAGGGATGCTGCCCTAGGCATCTCTGTGGCCTGCAAGTCTAGGACAGTGCCTAGAACAGAGTAGATATTTAGTGTTTGATGAGTGAGTAAATGAATGAATGCATGAATGAATCCCTTACATCTTCCATAGTCTTTGTTATATATCCAACCACACAGATAGGACTCTGGCTGCCCTTTTCCTCAGTTATTTTAATCACTATAGAACTTGTTAACACAAAAGCTAGAGGGAGGAAGTTCACAGGCCTACATAGGAAGAGTATCCAGAGAAGTGGAGTGACCATCCACGTGACGTGCCTGGAACCATCCCCATTCATACCTGTTGTCCCAGCATCATTGTTAATAGTGTCCCCTTCACTTTTAAAAGTGTCATAGTTCTGATAATAAATTACATGGTCACTCTACAAAGATAACTAACTTTTACTGACCCACCAGCTGGGAAATGATACGATACCCTCAACCCAGGGGTAGGTAGCGGGGCCCCACCCTCGGGCCTTATCAATTCAGCGTGTTCCTAGAGTTTTCCGACTGCCAGGAGCTGCCCCTATTCACTTGAGGAGTGTTTGAGAAACTACAGAAAGCTGTTCTATCCAAGTGCACACCAGGCTGTAATGGCAGGGAATTGACATCTCCTGGGAGCAGCCTTCACTCATCGATGAAAAGGATAGGTATACAAATAGCCTGGCAACTGCACCCGTAAGATGGGATGGCTGTGAGGTGTGTGTTTGATGCAATTTCTCAGAATTTCCCCATACGATTATGTTCCGGTTGCACACAGGAGTAACTGCTTGGTAATCTAGGGAGCTATTAAGTTACACTGGGCCAATAGGTATAAATTCTTTATTGGTTTTCCCGTCCCTGTTCCACTTCCTCATGCCCCTGCACTTGCCAAATCAACTACTTGCTCTTGAATCCTTGCTTCAGAGTTTGCTTCTAGGGGAGCCTAAACTGGGAGACTTAGCTTCCTTAGTATCACCTTCTTTCATACCCCTTCTGGTGCACCCCACTCTCAGCCATCCCTGTCCCCACAAGCCTCAGCCCTTCACTTGCCTCCACAGTTCTCCTGCCAGGACCAGTTTTGTTTGTTCGTTTGTTTTGTTTGTTTGTTTGAGACAGAGTCTCACTGTCGCCTAGGCTGGAGTGCAGTGGCACGATCTTGGCTCACTGCAGCTTCCACCTCCCAGGTTCAAGCAATTCTCCTGCCTCAGCCTCCCGAGTAGCTGGGATTACAGGCACCCACCACCATGCCCAGCTAATTTTTGTATTGCTAGACGGGGTTTCACAATGTTGGCCAGGATGGTCTTGAACTCCTGACCTCAGGTGATCCATCCACCTTGGCCTCCCAAAGTGCTGGGATTACAGGCATGAGCCTCCATGTCTGCCCAGGACCCATTTTTTTCTTCCCAGCTGGGTCGGTGTAGGACTGGCTCATCAGTAGATGGGAGTGGCCCTGGGTGTGAGAGGCTGAGATTTCCTGTTAGTTGCGCCCAGCTCTGGTCTGGCCACCTTCATCATGGATCCTAATGTCTTTGCAGGTTCTCTAATGTGACACTGCTGAAGAATCAAATACCAATTGTCAGTTCAATAGCACCCTGATGATTCACTCCTGGGTCCAACCGCACATGTTCACCTCATCATCATTCTACAAGGAGCAGAGGCCACAGGGATGGTCAGGGCCGAAGGAGGAAAGGATCTGCCATCTCTGCGGTACCTAATTGATATGGAGTAGGCTCTTTGCGGGGGTGGCCTTACAACAACTGTGGAAAGTAAGTAGGATTTTCATCAGCTTTTTAGAACTAAATATTTTACCTATGATAAAAGAACGGAATGATTATTATAGAAATATGGAGTGATGGCGGGGAGTAAAAGATTACCCATAATTCTACTCCTTAGGAATCACTGCTAATACAGCAGTTGCTGGTTTCGTCCTGGCCCTTTATCCATGTGACCCTAATTGAAATCACATTGGCTACGTTTTCCACTCAATATTAGACCAGAAACATCTCTCCTATGCTGCTTCATACGCTTCAAAGCTTAGGAGAAAACTGCTTGTCTCTTCCTTGTACATTTTGTATGGTGGAGAGAGAATATGTGCTCCACTGCTAGGCACAGACACTGGGAGAGATTCTTCCAGCATTACTGATCGAGTCACTGCATTACGAAAATTCGGAAACAGACAGAGGCAGAAACCTACTCTCTTTCTGGTCCGTTTTTCCGGGTGTCAAAAAAAAAAAAATCAAGAAGTAACAATAAAATCTTATTATTTTAGATATATAAAAGAAAATACCAAATATTCAGCAGAAGGAGTTAAAGACTATTATTGCATCTGGAGACAGGTGACTAGGGGAACTGTTATTTTTCCTAACAAGTGTTGTTGAACTACTTGGCTTTTTAATCCATGTGTAACTTTGATTAAAATGAAACAACCGGCCGGGCGCGGTGGCTCAAGCCTGTAATCCCAGCACTTTGGGAGGCCGAGACGGGCGGATCACGAGGTCAGGAGATCGAGACCATCCTGGCTAACACGGTGAAACCCCGTCTCTACTAAAAAACACGAAAAGCTAGCCGGGCGAGGTGGCGGGCGCCTGTAGTCCCAGCTACTCGGGAGGCTGAGGCAGGAGAATGGCGTAAACCCGGGAGGTGGAGCTTGCAGTGAGCTGAGATCCGGCCACTGCACTCCAGCCCGGGCGACAGAGCGAGATTCCGTTTCAAAAAAAAAAAAAAAAAAAAGAAACAACCTCAAAGAGGAAGACAAGGCATGATTTATTGATCTAACAATAAACGCAGTGTGTTATAAACTTTGTAAATGTCGTTTTTAATGGCTATATATTACCCGATCATGTGGCTATATTACAATTTATTTTTCTATTTTGCTGCTATTGAACATGTTATTTTCTCCATATTGTATTTTTTAGATAGTGTTGTGATGAACAACCCTATGCATAAAGCTTTTTCTGTATTTTAAATATTCCTCATAAGAAAACGAGAGTTCCCCGTATGTGAGAGGACTTATTTTACCATACTCTGACCAACTTTGATTAAAATCTTTTTTTAAAAGCCTCAATTAAGTAATGTATGAAAAATTATTTTCATTTTCAGCAGTTGAGAAATGAAAGCTCAGAGACCTCCAGTTTTTCCCAGTGTGTGCAAGGTTAATAAGTGGCAGGGCTGGCATTTAAACCTGGTCTGTCTGATTGCCAAATCCTTATCCACTTCACATCTGGCCTCTCAGTAGAAAGGCCAGGTGGAAAGAATGAGTTGTCATGAGAGCTGCATCCCAATCCAGGCTTTTCCATTGTCTAGCTAGTACTCTTTTAGTCCCAATTTCCTTGTCTATAAAACAGTTACCACCCACCACCACCCTAAAAGAGCTATAAGTACCAAATAAGATCCTGAATATGAGGACTGTCAGAAAATTCCATTTGATTATAGGTTTCAAAAAGACATGGGTAAGCCAGGTGTGGGGGCTCATGCCTATAATCCCAGCACTTTGGGAGGCCAACTCAGGAGAATCACTTGAGGCCATGCATTTGAGACGAGCCTGGGTAACAAAGCAGGACCTTATCTCTATGAAAAATTTTAAAATTTTTAAAAATTACCTTGGCACGGTGGTGAGCACCTGTAGTTACAGCTACTTAGGAGGCTGAAATTAGAGGATCACTTGAGGCCAGGAGGTCAATGCTGCAATGGGCATGATCACACCACTGCACTCCAGCCTGAGTGACAGAGCAAGACCCTGTTTCCAAAAATAAATAAATAATTTTTAAAAGGCATAGGCCTCACATTCTGTTTCCTAGAGACAGAAAGAGAGAGATCTCACATTTATTTAGCATTTACCTATGGCAGTTACTTAGTTAAGTGCTTTATATGAATTATATCATTCAATCCTCCTAACAGCCCAATGAGTTAGATATTATGGTTTCTATTTTAGAGATGAAAAACTAAGGCTATGCTCCATAACCATTAAATGGTGGAGATGAGCTTGAATTCAGGAGATCTGACTCTAGAGCTTGAGCTCCTATTGTTTTAAAATGTAGTTGTTATTATTACCGATGCTCCCCAACTTACAATGGCTTGACTTAACTTTTTTACTTTACAACGGTACAAAAGCGATTCACTTTCAGGAGAAACTGTACTTCAAGTACCCATCCAACCATTCTGGTTTTCCCTTTCAATACAGTATTCAATAAATTACATGAGATATTCACCACTTTATTATAAAATAGGTTCGGTGTTAGATAATTTTGCCCTACTGCAGGCTGATGTAAGTGTTCTGAGCATGTTTCAGGTAGGCTAGGCTAGGCTATGAGGTTCAGTAAGTTATGTGCATTAAATGCATTTTCTATTTATGATATTTTCAACCTAAAATGGGTCTATTGGGACATAACCACATCGTAAGTTGAGAAGCATCTGTATTATTATTATTATTAGGCCAACAGATCAGAAGATGACTGCTATTGAAAAGATACGTTGTTACTCACAGTTCCCAAGAGGAAGGTGCATGCCAGGCCATGCAGAGCCACATGAGGAAGCAGCAGCCTTGGTCAGAAGGCAAAGAAAGTGAGGGGAAAGCATGGACAAGAGCTTTATTGTAGTTTTTTTTTTTTTTTTTTTTTTTTTTGAGACAAAGTCTTGCTATTGACCAGACTGGAGTGCAGTGGTGTGATCTCGGCTCACTGCAACCTCCATCCCCTGGGTTCAAGTGATTCTCCTGACTCAGCCTCCTGAGTAGCTGGGATTACAGGTGCACACCACCACGCTTGGCTAATTTTTTTTTTAGTAGAGACGGGGTTTCACCATGTTGGTTAGGCTGATCTCAAACTCCTGACCTCGTGATCTGCCTCCCTCGGCCTCCCAAAGTGCTGGGATTACAGGTGTGAGCCACCGCACTCAACCCGCTTTATTGTAGTTTTGCATGAAGGAATGGGTGAGACAGGGTAAGCAAGCTGGACAAGTTTAGGATTGGCTAGATGAAATAGTTTCCGTGGGGTCTCAGGGTGGAGGGACTGCCCCTAGTTGCCTGGTTTCTAAGACTGGGGCGATTATCGCAGGGGGATAGTAGCTCAAACTGAGAACTGCATAAAGGAGGCGTTGGCAGGTATGGGGTCTGGATTGGTTGGTTTGCATATAAAAAGTGTGCTACATCTAGAAATTAGCCAGCTCTGGAGGAACAGTCTCTCCAGGATCAGCAAGGCTCTACATGCCAGAGCATCAGGAATACAGAAAATAAAGAATCAAGAATACAGAAAATAGTTAATACACTTATGCACTAACCAGAATTGCCTGTGCTATAGCTGGGATGGTTATCATCATCATCATCATCATCAAGAACCCTTATAACAATAAAAATTTCATATTCTTATCCAAATGTAAGGTCCATGGGACAGAGATTATGTAGCACCCAGCACAATTCCTGGCACATAGTAGCCCTCAGGACAGATTTGTTGAATGAATGAATGAATGAGTGACCAAATGGTTCCATGCGCCTGCTAAGCCTAGGACTTTATGCACCATGAAGGACACATGGGTGTAGGTGCTTAATAAATAGTTTATCTTCTTCATCAGGTAAGCAAGAAAAAATGAGGAGAATACCATGGAAATAACCAAGATCTAGAACTATGTGCTTAAGAAGAGCTCTTCCTAAAGAAACCCAGATAGTGATCAGATTTCATCTACTGAAGATCTCAAGAATGCCCAAGAATTCTTGACTTTGTCTTTAGAAAGTCTAGCTGACCCCTCTCTGGACGAGAAGTCTGCTCTTAGTCTTCTTTCTCCAGTGGCCAGATGTCTTCCTTATTAAACCGTATGGAGAACACACTCAGAAGATTCTGGCTTTTCTTTAATCCTCACATAACTGCCCTCATCACCAGCTTCATCACAGGCATCTTTATTCATTTACATTTATTCATACACTGAAGAGAGCTTATTGTGCACATTAATTCAGAGTCATCTCATTCATAGATTACAAATGTCTTCAAGGACAACACAACTACTTAACACATTTCAACCACTTTTCAAAACTGGGGACTCCAGGATTTGACAGGTGGGAGGCTAAATACAGCTTTTGGGTAGGCATTCCGAGCCCTAAGAGGATTCCATGGTGCTGTGTCATGCAAGCAACACTATGACAGATTGGAGGAGTTTCTCAGTGCTATAGGGAAGACCAGGAAGAGGACTCCCTGCCCTGGAGGAGTTTACAAACTCCTTAAAAGCAATTAAAACAAAACAAAACAAAAAACCCAGACATACAGGATTTAATATTGCAACATGAAGTGACAAACACATTTTAAGAGGATCATTGACAAGGAAAACATGAGAACAGCAAAATAATACAACCCCTTCTTCAGAAGTTCCCATCCTCCCCCAACCCCCTCAAGCAGTCTGGCCTCCCATCCCATCTCTGTAGTGCCAGTGGGATGTCCGATCCTACCTCCAGTCTCCTCTCCCTGTCCAGCCCATTAAATAGGCACTAACCAACTCTATAAACTGCTTCTTTGAAGAAAACAAGAACCAATGACTGTAGAAAATTAGAAGGGCTGGGACATGGGAAAGCAAGATGAAGCTTCAACCAGGAAGGGAGCAGAAGGGCTCACCCCTTCTGCAGAGACTGTCACGGCCACTTCCTTTCCCAGCCCTATTCCAAAAACATCTCTCCACGTTTGTTCAGGGACGGCTGTTGCCATGGCTACTGGTGACAGATGCTTTTTGAATCTGGTGTGTGAAGAGCTCTTCAATTTGGGATCTGACCTGGAACAGGTGGCTATTTTTAGCCACACACTGCTTACTATATCCTTTAGAAAAGTTAGTTCTTGGCCGGGCGCGGTCGCTCGCGCTTGTAATCCCAGCACTTTGGGAGGCCAAGACGGGCGGATCATGAGGTCAGGAGATCGAGACCATCCTGGCTAACCCGGTGAAACCCCGTCTCTACTAAAAAAATACAAAAACCTAGCCGGGCGAGGTGGCGGGCGCCTGTAGTCCCAGCTACTCAGGAGGCTGAGGCAGGAGAATGGCGTAAACCCGGGAGGCGGAGCTTGCAGTGAGCTGAGATCCAGCCACTGCACTCCAGCCCGGGCGACAGAGCGAGACTCCGTCTCAAAAAAAAAAAAAAAAAAAAAAAGAAAAGTTAGTTCTTTGCTTTGTATTTAAATGTTGTCTTACTCCACACTCCCCCATTTCTTTAAAGTGGCTTAAAGTATTTATGGGAATTTTTATTCACTGTTATCACAATGTGAAAGATACGACAAAGACCTCAAGATGCAGCTGTAAACACTATATTTCAGGTGTAGAACACTCAGGGGAAGCCAATACAAGCCCTGAGTAGCAGATGTCAGCTTTATGAGATAAAGGATTGTCCTCTCCTGAGCAACTCTGAGGGTTGGTTCCCCATTTGATGTTCAGAAGTGCTGTCACCACGTTGCTCTGGAGTTCTTGTGCTGGTCTTGTCATTTTGGTGCATTCTCCATTGTGCCTGAATTTGTGCTATTATTTATAAAGTGATACTTAGGATTCTGCATATATCCCATGCATGTGTGAAGGCAATAGTGTGAATGATAAGAGTTTTAGACGTCACCCACCTCCGTTAGCTTGACATTAAAGTCTTTGTATGATGTAGCCCCAAGTTACTTTCCTAAACCTACTTATTTTCAAATATCTCAGCCCTGAAGCCTGAAATCCCTAGGGTATTCTCCAAACATGCAGTGTATTTCCACTGGAAATTTTACACATTTTCTGATGCCCATCTCAAACTTCACATGTCCAGTAATTCATCTTTGTGCCCTCTCTCCCTACCCCTTAGTTAAAAGCATTCAAGTATTCCCTCCTTCCTCTTGGATCTCATTATATTTCATGTATAAATGTATTAGAGCTTGAAGTACTGAACACAGCACCTGGTGCTGTGTCATTTGGGCATCTCTTAACTTCCTAATGACTCCTGGAAGCTTCATAAAACCAGAGAGGGAAGTTTTTCTCCATATTGCTTCTCTAGTGCCTGATTCAGTGCCTTGCATAGAGTAGAAACTCAAGAATTATTTGTGGAACTAAATTGCTATATAAAAGTCTTCAGACCAGGATTGTAGTACCACCTCTGTCAGTGATCTTGAACTTTAAGTTTTCCAGATCTCAGTTTCCTTATCTGTAAAAAGAAATCATGATACATATTTTACTTTCCCCACAATTTTATCATAAGAGCTAGACCAGCTTTACCTTATAAATGGTACTTCCTGAGATGAAAGCACATGTTTCCCCAAAAAAATGAGAAAAAAAGAGAAGAGTAAGAAAATACTATAGGACTACCAGGGATATTCAAGCTAGATACTAGAGCTATAGGAAACACTAGAGAAATTCAAGCAGGCTATCCAAAAAGAGAAATAAAGAAAAAGTAGGGTTGAGGTGGAAGATGAAGAGGAGGGAAGGAGGAGCTGGAGGGCCTAGATACAAGAGCATACGACAGTCACAAACCACACGCAGTCCAGTGGGAAGCAGAGGGCAGTGGAGCAGGAACCGACGCTGATAGGGATGGTAATGTGAGAGTTTGGAGAGGCACAGCTCAGATCCACTTTCTCATGTGCTGGCCAATGCTTCATTGGAACAGGAGTCTCCAAGTCCGTAAGAAGGGAAATCAGATGGAAAAGGGCCCCAGTCAAAGGAGAAGAACTGCTCAGAGACGGAATCCAGAAATTTGAATGCCATGGGGGATTTTGATTCGTATATACTCTGAGACATTTTTTGAGAAACCCTGAGCCAGAGAAACTAAGACAAATCAAAGCTAAGAAACATATTTGTTAACTATTGTTGGAATTAAAAACCTCAGAAATAGGTAAGTGGCAATAGAAATAATGTATTGCATACAGCCCCAAGAAACAGGAAAGAGACAAAGAAGGCAAAGGTAAGAGGGGGGAAAAAAGACTTGAAAGAGAAAAGATGTTAACAAAGTATTGGTAAAGCAGGACTTAAGCCAGATACACAGGAAACAAGTGCATAAGTGTGCAGAAGGCTAGAAAGAAAAACTAGACATAGGTTGATTTTCACTTTTCAAAGCTGAGGATGAAGAGAGAAAGTCACTATTTCTCAAGGAACTGAGTTTGCTGTTTGCTTTAAGGATGGCAATCATGCAGAGAAAATTTTTGTAGAGTATACGTATAACTTTGGACCAAGAGACACCACTGATCCTGAAACCCAATGAAATAATAACCAAGAAAAAAAGAGAAGTCACGCGAGACAGAACAGTCAGTGAGATTCAAAAGACTAAGTTATGCAGTAGTGGACAAGTAAAGAGCAAGTCAGACGGGCAGTGTCTGCAGTGGTCAGCATGGGCTCAGGGCAGGCGATCTCAGGACCATGGATAGCTCTGTGCCTGCTCCATGTCTGGGAAAAGGCTGGCCTTCTAACCCAATGCTACCTTGATTGGTTTCACTGCCTGGGTCCCATTTTGGATATTAAAAGGATCTGTCCACCCATTTAAGATAGAAGTCTTTGGGTCTGGGGAATAGTTGTTCTCTATCTGGTGGCCTTTGATAACTGTTCAGAGGTGGTATGAGAGAATGGAAGGAAGGACTACTAGACTTGGAATGCAGAGGTCTGGGTTTTGCTCTCAGCATTGCACTTGCTAGCTGTGTAGCCTTGGTGAAGGGAAACTTAGTAAAGCTGTTTTCTCCTCTGGAAAATGGGGTTAATAAGGTTCTCCCTGCTTCCTGTAAAGGAAAATATGGGGAAATCAAATAAGATTATGCATCTGAAAACACTTTTAAACTGTAAAGCCCTAGCTAAATATGTCAAGTTGTTAAAATTAACTTCCTAACAAGTGAACAAAAGGGTTCCATAGAACTCTGCAGGGTCAGGAGACAGGCTGATAGTCCAAAGGTATATCAGAGCCCAACAGCTCATAAATGGCAACAAAGTCCGGAAAGGAATGTGAATTTTCAAAAGCAGTGGGAGGTTGGTGGGAAGATGAACAAAGGTGAAAGAGAAACAGGAAAAAGTAGAAGAATGAATTCACAAATATTCATGACTTTCCCCCCAAAAGCTGATTATTTTATGTAAATTTACAGATAAAATCTGAAACAAGCTAAAATATCAAATATGTAGAATAAATTTTGGAAGAATTCAAAACAATTTCAATAATCAAATGTCTTTCTGCAATATGTAAACAAACTCTGGTCAAACTGGATCTCCTTATTATTTTTCAAGCCTTTGCTTTAATTTATTATTAAAAAGTAACATGTTATCATTATAGAAAAAAATCAGAAGAAATAAACAAGCCAAAATGATAATTAAAAATATTCTCAAACCTATGAACCCAAAGACAATCTTCCAAACGCTCTCCTAACTCTTCCATGCATATAGAAGGAACTGGGTTCACTTACATATATATATATGGAGTTAGTGCAGTGGCTAAACCTGTGTGTTCTGCTGCCAAACTATCTCAGTTCAGTCCCCAGGTTTCCTCTTTATTGACTGTATATCTCCAGGAAAGTTAATCTCTTTAAGCCTATTTCCTAATCCACAGCATTGGGTTTTACTAATAGTACTCACACCAAAACCTATCGTTAGAATTAAGTAAAATAATGTGTTTAAAACACTTTATACAATGCCTGGAATATAATAGGTACTTAGTAATAAGGACAATATTGTCAAGTAATAATAATATTATCAAGTAATATGTACTTGCAGATTTACATGGTGTCATCGTAATACTATGATATTTAATAATAGTAATGTTACTACTGCTTATATTGTTTAATATTAATAATAAATATAGCTAATCTTTGTACTTATCCTTAATTATATCTATAAGATAAATTTCCAGAAATAGAATTTCTGCATCAAAGTAAGAATGTAAATATTTTAGAGCAATGTCATATTTTAAATGAAGAGAGAGAAATTCAGTCATCATGGGGAAGAGGGACAGATGTTAAAAATGAAAAGTAACATATGGATGAAAGGATTTAGGATTCGTTGCTATTAAACTATGAGTGAGCAAATCCTAGAAGCCAGCAATACTACCTCTGGGAATATGCTACAGAAATAATTGCATGAATATATATATGTGCAAGAATGTTCATTGTGGTACCATTTATAAGAAAAAAAGTGAGAGCAACCTAATTACCTCATTGATAGGAGAACGATTATATCTATATAGGAGAATGATTTTGTAGATATGTAGATAGGAGAACAAATCATTAACGAATGAATCAAGCTATGTTTCCTGTCTGGCACTCCACTTTCTCCCAAAACATTGTATCAGGAACCCATTGCAAAGTTAACACATGTAGCTTTACTTTTTCTTTTTAATGGCTATATAATATTCTCCTTTATAAATATGTATATATGCAAAGTTGAATATACATATATCTGTACATACATACATATCCATAAAGCTGACTATACATATATGTATATATACACACATATCCACAAAGTTGAGTATACATATATGAATATATACATACATATTCGTAAAGTTGAATATTATATAGCCATTAAAAAGAAAAAGAAAAATGTACATATGTTAATTTTGCAATGATCAGAAAAGGGATGGTTTTTGTTTTGTAACAACCTCTAGTTTGTACATATCCTGTGCCTCTTATTAGCCCATTTCTCTCTCTTCTTTTGGTAAGTTTATGTCACATTTTGGGATTAAAACAAAAAAACCTGTGCAGCACTTTACAATTTCAAATACCTTTCATATGCATTATCTAGATTGGTTCCATTGCTCACACATGTAAGTAGTGAGCCTTGACCCCCCCTGTATCCTTAAAATTTGGCACATAAAATAAGATCATATATTAAAGCAATAGAGATGCTTGAGAAATTATCTTATCCAGTGCTTTGCCTTTAGGGAAAGTATGTTTATGCTGTAAGTGGAAAAACTGAGGTACACAGAGCTAATTGACCCAAAGACACATGGTTAATGGGAGTGGGGTGATGACCAAGATTCTCTTTCCTGATTGAAATGGAATTCTCAAAATCTCGGAAACTTGGCAAGATCAAATAGGGAATATGCAAATTCCTACTGAAACAGGAAGAAATTAAAACTATAATAGGAATCATTAAGGGGAAAGGAGACTCTCTCCCTTTTCGAAATGCCATGGAGAACTAGGACATGTTAAAACTACATTAAAAATACTCAAAAGGAGGCACCAAGCCAAGAACTTTAAATAACAAAAATAGCTCTCCCCTTTTGCAGGAGTGATCAATGCAGAGCACCTTTTCCCCTATAAAGGTGAAGAAAATGGAACAGACATAGTAAAAATCAAAGAACAAATGAGGAAATTCTCCATAAACCTTCACTCATGGAGATGAGTAAAGAAAGAAAAGGTTAATCAAGAAAAGCAATAATAACCATTAATAACAGAGAAGACAAAAAGAAAGACAGAGTATGGGACATAGCGGAGAGAGGTCCAAAAGGTAGTCTTCCTCCTAGAGAGCCACTCAACAGGCAACTCTGCAGGTGGTCACAACAGACATCGCTGCTCAAGAGAGCAGCACCACAAGGCTAATGAAAGGGGCCATTCTCTTGAGTCCTGTAACTTTACTGCTGGGACCTCACAGTGGACCTCCAGACCCCACTGGACCACATGATTTCCTACAAATGTAGCAAAGTATGAAAAAAAAAAAAAATGGTTCAATGATCAACTGGTGCAGTGAAGTGGTGTTAATTTAAAACAATGTAGGGATGCTGGGAAGAAAATCAATTGCTCAAGGAGGGAGAGCTTGTGAAATCTTAGGTGGAGGCAGAATCTCTGCAGCTTTCCCATCTTTTGAGTTTTCCCTTCTCTGCTCCAGCTCAGTGAAACTCTCCGTACTTCCTCACCTGGGAGGGTCATTAGCACCCTGCCCCTCCTTAGAGCGTGAATTTTCCTATTTATGCAGAGAAAAACAGTAGACCCTTTTCAATTAGAACCGAAAACAAAGACTAGCAATAACTGGGAAAAATAAACCCAACCCCATTCTCAAACACTCAAAATGCAATAATTATCAAAATATGAGTATAATTTTCCTATTTGTGCAGAGAAGGACAGTTGACCCTTTTCAAATAGAACCTAAAACAAAGACAGAGAGAGTTTGCAAAACTCTTCAAGTTTAAACGGGTAGCTAAATCTTAAATGGGTGTGACTGTCAGAGCCTAGTGAGAAAGCAGTATGCTGGTATTATGTACATTTCAACTCCACCTTGTTAAATTTGCCTGAAGTACATTCAGGAGTTGGTTCAGTCTCAGTGCTGCTCTGCTGATCCATTGTTCTACACTCATGTCTTGGGCTGAGTCTCCAAAGAGTCCCATCAACCATCTTCCAAGGAGTGGCTTGTCTTCAAATGAACTCTTGCACAAGAGACAAACTTCTCAGCCTCTTCTAAACCTCACAGCCCCAGGTTCAAAAGATTGCTCTCTATTTCAGTCCCAGAATCACCTAAGCTCCTCACTCCTCAAGTAGCCAACGCCTCTTGCACATCCACCTAAGTGTTTTTGGGAGACCCCACTCTCAGGGGATAGTTGCTAATTTTTTAAATTTTAATACGCCTGCTCTTGTACAACCTAGGATTGCAATCTAGGATTGCAATCAACCAGAAAATAAAAGAAAGCCCAACTATGGCTTAAACTAACAGGAGGTTCACATTTCAGGAGGAGAAGTAGCCAGTCATTAGGGGCCATGGCTCAGTCTTCCCACTGGGGACTCAGCACTTCCTCTCCCTCCCTGGAGGTGTGGCCTGCTAGCTTTCATCTTCTTACTTGTTGCCTCGAGGTTGCAAGGTGGCTGCTCTACTTCTAGCTTTCATCCATGTTCAATGCAGAAGAAGGGAAAGATGAAGAGGTGAAGGACTATCTCCTTACAAGGCTTTGGGCTTTTACTCAGGAAGCTAAGACTCCCCAGGGTACTTGCACCTGCATTTCATTGGTCAGAACTGCATGACAGTCACACCCAGCAGCCAGGAAGCTGGGAGATCTAGAAGTGTACTTTCACAGGCTGAGCATGGTGGCTCACGCCTGTACTCCCAGCACTTCAGGAGGCCAAGATGGCTGGATCACCTGAGGTCAGGAGTTCGAGACCAGCCTGGCTAACACGGTGAAACCCCGTCTCTACTAAAAATAAAAAAAATTAGCCAGGCATGGTGGTGCCCGCCTGTAATCCCAGCTACACAAGAGGCTGAGGCAGAAGAATCGCTTGAACCCGGGAGGCAGAGGTTGCAGTGAGCCGAGATCGTGCCTTTGCACTCCAGCTTGGGCAACAAGAGCAAAATTCCATCTCAAAACAAAATAAAACAAAACAAAACTGTCCTTTCACATCTGTATTGGAAAGGCACAAGAGGAGAATGGATATTGATGGGTTATTGAATGGCATCTGCCTCAGTTTTTCTTCTGACTCCTAGGCATCCATGGGCATTCCTATTCCTGTGTGTATTCTCATGCCGTCATTACCGATGAAGAAAACCGAAGTCTTGTCTTGTCCAAAGTCCAGGATCACTGGCTACTGTGCAAGCTCCCTGTCAGGTCTGCATGTGCTTCTCATGACCATGGTCCATAAGTTGAAAAGACAGCTTCTCTGCCCTAATGCCTCAGATACACAAAGGTGAGAGAGAAACTAGAAAACCACATAAAAACTCCAACTCAACTCAAAAAAAGAAAAAATGGGAAATGCACATTGGACCACAGACCTATCAAATCCTACTGGTGACAAAAAAAGAGAAGTTTCTGCCCTGGCAGTAAACTAAAATTCCTAGCCAACCAATCTGGCAGGCAGGCTCTAGATCTGCTTTCTGGGAGGAAATTCCTTGCCCATTATTCTTTGTTGCTATATCCTCACAAAAATTCTCAGTGGCAAAAAAGGTTGATATTCTTATACCTATTCTAAAGATTAGAAAATTGAGGCCCAGAGAGTAACTTTACCCAAAGTCATACAGCTCAGATCATTCGGCTCAGAGCTGCTCAGATCATTCGGCTGCTCAGCATCTGCCTTTACTATGCTGTAATAAAGTTTCTCTAACAGAACAGGAGTTCTATTCTAAGAGCCCAGGAGTTCACTTTGAAAAAGAGACAGAGAGAAGTAAAAAGCCAAAAAGAAAGGAAATGTTTTTAAAGGGTCATTTAGAATTAATCCAAGAAAACAAGACATTTGAAGCAACATTTGCTGGCAGAAGTTTTCTTTTATAGAATATAGTCAAGATCCTTCTAGTGGAGCTATGGCCCCAAAGAGAAGGATGAGTTCGGCCTGAGAAAGAGGCTGTTCCCCAGGAGGATGCCCTTTTTCCTGCTAAAGAAGCAACAGGAAGAGGGCCAGCTTGAGCCATTTAAGCCATCTTAGGATAGTGATGACTTGCCTGTACAGTGGAAAGAAAAGTAGGTACCACTGGAAGCCAAATTCTGATTCTACCATTGCAAAGATATAGGAAGGGAGAGTTTCACTGAGGGAAAAACAGGTTCCAGATGGCACAGGGGCAACCCATGGGCCCATCTCCAGGACTTAACTTTAAAATATTCCTGGACTGGCTGCCTCAGTAGAGGCTCAATGACCCACCTTTGCCTCAGAGGGCTTAAGAAGGAAATCTCAAAAGGGAAATACTGTGAAGCCTTACACAGTAGATGCTGGTAGTCTAGAAAGAAGGATGTTTTTAAATCCTCTCAAGTTTTTCAAGATGAAAAAAGTTCTGAAGATTGCACAACAATGTGGATATACTTAACACTACTGAACTGTACACTTACAAGGTTAAGATAATACATTTTATAATATGTTTATTTTAATGTTATCAAAAATCTTAAAAGGCTCCTTACGAAGCGACAGGAAAATAAAAAGGAAGTGGGTCAACCCAGTACTGTCCCAGAGAATGTCTTATCACTAAGAATTGTGTCGGGATGTCACCTTTGAATTTCAGAGGCACTTTTACACACCTTCCATTTGATCCTTACAACCATCTTGGTGGGTGAATACAGAAGATGTTTATTGTCACCATTTTAGGCATGTGCTACTTGAGACTAGAATGAAGGTCTAGTCCAAAGAGGCAAAAGCTGGAATTAAACAGGTCTAGTGATTCCACAGTCAAGTGGTTTTCCAATAATGCTGTGTTCCTAATTAGTCAGAAAGATGTGAAAGTGCAATGAAGAGATTAGGAACTGACATTGATAGGCACCCACCCCCCTACCAGGCACGAGGTTCTATGCATCATTATCTCTTTAAGTCTTACCACAAGCCTACTTTCAGTTCTACTAGTACGCTGATTTTACTGAGAATCAGGGAAGTGAAGCTCAAGGAGATTAAATTACTTCCCCAAGATTTCCCAGCTAATAATTAAAGAGCTGAATTCAAAACAACATAATATTGAGCTGGACGTGGTAGCTCACACCTGTGATCCTAGCACTTTGGGAGGCCGAGGCAGGTGGATGACTTGAGGTCAGAAGTTTGAGACCATCCTGGCCAACATGGTGAAACTCCATCTCTACTAAAAATACAAAAGAATTAGCTGGGCGGGCGTGGTGATGCATGCCTGTAATCCCAGCTACTCGGGAGGCTGAGGTGGGAGAATCGCTTGAACCCAGGAGACAGAGGTCACAGTGAGCTGAGACCGTGCCACTGCAGTCCAGCCTGGGTGATAGAGTGAGACTCCATATCAAATAATAATAATAATAGGCTGGGCATGGTGGCTCATGCCTATAATCCCAGCACTTTCGGAGGTTGAGGAAGACAGATCACCTGAGGTCAGGAGTTCAAGACCAATCTGGCCAACATGGTGAAGCCCAGTCTCTACTAAAAATACAAAGATTAGCCAGGTGTGGTGGTGCGTGCCTGTAATCCCAGCTACTGGGAAGACTGAGGCAGGAGAATCACTTGAACCTGGGAGGTGGAGGTTGCAGTGAGCTGAAGTCACGCCATCGCACTCCAGCCTGGGCAACAGAGTGAGACTCTTTCTTCAAAATAATAATAATAATAATATCGAGGAGCAGAAAAGCAGCTGCAGTGAGTGGGACACAAGGCAGAGGTGATTAGCCAACACTTCATCTAATTGTGCCTCCAATTGTCCTCTGGTCCTGAAAGAACCTGGTGCGAGTTGGCTAAGCTAATGTGGAAGGAGGAGGTAAAGAGTCAAGCCAGAGATGCAAAGATCAAACCTTTTGTCAGAGGTAAGTGGAAAAGGGAACAAAAGATTACAATCCTGGAGATGTAGACAGGAAAGCAGAATTGCAAAAACCTGCAATTACAGTCATGAGAACTGGCCAGAGGAGGAAAAGCCTGCTTTAGAAAAGACGTAGAAAAAAGGTGAAAAGATGTGTTGTTGTTGTTGTTGCATATGTTGCGGGTATAGGGAAGTGATAGACCAGTAATGTTTGTGGAAAATATGTGGGTCGGGTGAGGAAAATTATAAAAACATTGAACATTTAGCTAATTTTAAAACAACTTTAAGTGCGAAGGGATCAAATGAGAGAATGCACGGGAAATGCTTAAATTATAAAGTGGTATACAAAAGTGGAGTGGTACTTATTTTTATACGAGTATATTTATAATAAAACAAGAAAGACAAAGGAAAGCCAGTGCAAGAGCCTGGGCTGAAGCTGTGCTGGGCTTTGCTGCCGCTCTGGTTGCCTGGGAGGCTCTTCCTTATCTGGAATCACAGCTCCACTCCACCTCTGGCACTGAGTGCTTGTGCACAGCCATGCAGCCGCTGGCCTGTGTTTACCCCAGGTGGTGCTATGTCAGGAATCACTTGAGCAATTGTCCCACTATGTGTTGTTTTGAGTTTCCAAGATCCCATCACCATCCTGAAAGACCCATTACCTCATAGGACTCCCCAGATTAGGTGGCAGAAACTAACAGCATATGTTGGTGAAGTGGGTTCTGGGGAGGAAGGGATGCTGTGCTGGGGCTCCGGGAGGAGGGTGGGACACCTGGGCTAAGGAGGAGTCTTCATTACATTTGTGGGAAAAGTACCTGTTGTTTTTTTGTTTGTTTTTTTTTTATTGTTTTTTTTCCTGAAGGTTTCTAAAATACACCATTCATACTGTGGCCATATCTCATCACAGACTGTCATTTTTCAGGGCTACTACCCACACTTTCTCCCTTTTGCCATCCAACCCGCTCTTCTTCCATCTTTCTCTTTCCTCCCTTCACTTTTCTTACTTCCTTTTCATTGTCACTCTTTCCTTTCTCCTCTTTTACTCTTTGCCCTCCTCCTTTTCTTCCCTTGCTCTTTCCTTCTGGCCGGTTAGCATTTTCTGAGAATAGAGATCATGTGGAGCTGAGAGATGGGCTAAGATGTGGGATTTTTCAAAAAGATCAACTACTCTTAAACCACATGCCAGCTTCTCCTCCCACCTTGTGGGACAGGCTGTGCAATCAGAGGCCAGGGACTGCAGAAAGAGGTTGTGCAGGAGTCACTAAATAATCACTTCTTCTTCTGTTTTTTTGTTTGTTTGTTTGTTCGTTTTTGAGACGGAGTTTCGCTCTTGTTGCCCAGGCTGGAGTGCAATGGCACAATCTTGGCTCACGGCAACCTCCACCTTCCAGGTTCAATCCCAAGTAGCTGGGATTACAGGTACACGCCACTACGCCCGGCTAATTTTGTATTTTTAGTAGAGATGGGGTTTCACCCTGTTGGTCAGGCTGGTCTTGAACTCCCGACCTCAGGTGATCCGCCCACCTCGGCCTCCCAAAGTGCTGGGATTATAGGCATGAGCCACCGCACCCAGCCAATGATCACTTCTTAAATGAAAACCATTTGTCTCCCTCCAAGAGAGGCTTCCAGGAGCCCTGAAGGGGGCGGGGGCTGGGGCGGGGGACAGAGCTGCTGTGAGTGAACATGTGTTCTACTCAATCTCATCTCATGTGCCCAGAGCCACTCCCTTGTGACCTTGGGATCTGCTCTGCTTTTGGAGAGGCTAATCAGTCTACAGAGCAAAGATTTACAGGAGGAATTCCCAATATTTTTATTTCTAAGGGCCCCTACATTTGCTTTTGAAAGAGTTGGTCTCCAAGCAGTTAAATGACTTATTTTTAATGACCCTATTAAGATGACATTGTTTCGCCATGTTCTAATGAATCACAGATGAATGCATTTGCCAATCAGGCTTCTGATGAGCTCGAAGCGCCTAGTGTTCGCACATGAGAAGTTTCAGTTGCAGCCTGGTGCAACACCAGTCGACATTTCAGTTGACCCTTGAGGTCTGATAACAGATAAATATGCTGCTTCTCCTGGGCTTCCCAAAATATTTCAACACCATACAGACCCAAGACACCCCAGCTATCTTCCTGGGGAACACTGATTTGCATTGTTTAATGCAATTGATTTGCAATTGATTTGCATTGAAGTGCAAGTGATGACAATTAAGGTGATTGATGACAGGGACGCTCAGAACACTGACACGTGACATTTAAGGGGACATTTAAGGAAAGATCACCTTAGGAAAAAAGGAGGGAGAAGTGTCTGGGACAGAAAAGTTCTGGACAGGGCAGCAACACAGGTTTTGTAGAGTTTGAACCTTATGCCACCTGTAGGAGAGCCCTCTCTTTTTTTTTATTTTTCATTTTTTGAGATAGGGTCTCACTCTGTCACCCAGGCTGGAGTGCAGTACTGCAATCACAGCTTACTGGAGCCTTGACCTCCCAGACTTAGGTGATCCTCCCACCTCAGCCTCCCAAGTAGTTGGGACTATAGGTACACACCACCACACCCGGCTATTTTCGAATTTTTTGTAGAGACAGAGTTTTGCCATGTTGCCCAATCTGGTCTCAAACTCCTGGGCTCAAGTGATCCGCCTGCCTCGGCCTCCCAAAGTGCTGAGATTACAGGAATGAGCCACCATATCAGGCTTAGGGGAACCCTCTCTCACATAAAGGTTGCAAAATTACAAATGCAAAATTAATACAGGACCTTCACGGGTCCTAAAACTTTAGGTTCACTAGCTTCCCAGTCTATCTGCTCTGGCCCTATGGAAAGCTTCCTTCTGGGGCTCAGAACTCTGCTCCAGTGATCCTAAGAGTAACTGAGATTAGCTCCCTGATCCGCCCAGTAGGTCCTTTCCCCAGAATAGCAGCAGTGGCCATCTGCCCTGATATCTTGACCTTGAACCTGACCCCCTGACCCTTGGCTCAATGAGTATTAAACTCCTTTAGGATTTCAGTGAGTGATCTGAGGCCATCTATCTATTTTGTGCCAGGCACTGGGGTTATAAAACCAAATAAGCCAGACCTAGCTGGTGAGGACAGAGCGTAATAATAGTGGTGGCAAACATGTAAGCTAATGTTTAAGATAGAGGTTGATGAGGGGTATTTGGGATTTTCACAGCGGCTCTGGAAGCACCCAAGAGGGGGTGACTGACTCTGCCTGAAATGGAAAGAGAGAAAGTAAACACCCAAGGAGTCTAGGAGGATAAACGGCAGTTCTCCAAGCAAATTTTTGTTTTCTTAACACTTGTGCTAACATCCATGCATATTATCATACTGTCTACAAAAATGTGATTACACTGGAAAGCTTAGGAGCGAGACAGATCCATGTTCTCATATTGGCTTGGCTACTAATTAACTGTGCAGCATTGGGACAAGATCTGTAAATTTTTTTGTAAAGCCTTGTCTGAAAATGGGAACAATAATAATATTCACATGTTTACTTTGATAATTAAATAAGACAATAAGTGAAAGTACAAATGCCTGATGCATAGTAAGTAGATAATAAATATTAACTATCATCATGTGCGTACTGTTCTCAACCACTTATGTATAAACAACTTTGGCTGACTCTATGAGAATATACAGAGCACTACCATTTTAATGACTGCAAAGTATCCTTATATCAACGTACCAGTTTACATAACTAGTTCCTTACTGTGGATGTTTAGATGGTTTCCGATTTACAAAGAAAGCTCTAACAGGCTGGGTGTGACGGCTCCTGCCTGTAATCTCAGCGCTTTGGAAGGCAGAGGTGGGAGGACTGCTTGAGGCTGAGGCAGTAGAATCACTTGAGGCCAGGATTGTTTGAGACCAGTCTGGGCAATACAGTGAGACCTCATCTCTACAAAAAATGAAAAATTAGCCGGGAATGATGGCACACACCTGTATTCTCAGCCTCTCGGGAGGCTGACATGGGAGGATTGCTTGACCCCAGGAGGTTAAGGCTGTAGTGTGTCGTGGTTGCATCACTGAGCTCCAGCCTGGGCAACAGACAAGACCCTGTCTCAAAAAAAGCTCTTTGTGCATATACCTTTGTGCAAGTATTTCTATAGTATTACTTTCATGAACTGAAACTGCTGAGTCCAAAAGCTTTTCACAGATATTACTAATTGCCTTCCAAGAAGGGTGCACCATTTTAAATTCCCAGCAATGGTAAACGAGACTGTTTTCCCATCCACTTACCAACACTAGGTATTGTCATTCACTTAAATCTTTGCTGTGAGGGTTTTATTGGAACAGGAAAAAAAAAAGAGCAAGTCCAAATAAGGAGGTAGGAAGACATAAGAAAATACATAAAAGGGTTCAAGAAGTCAAAAGAAGAAGAGAGGTCAAAGGCAGAGGGTTAACCGGGGGACAGGCCTGTCTCCACCTGGCTCTGGTCCATGCAGGATGAGGATGTCCCGGGGTCAAATCCTGGGAGACTGCCCTTCTGCCCAGGTTACTGGGTCACCAGGACTGAGGCAGTACCAGGATGATTCTAGAGGCATTCTTTCTCCAGGGTCTCATGATCTGGGCTCAAGACACAAGGCCATGTCATCTGCTTCTTTTGGAGGAGGCCCATGACAAAAGCCTTCTCCATATCTCTGGAGTCTCAACTGATGGCCATCTCAGACAAACCAGTCATTTCAAACCACATTTTGAAAACACCCAGCTGGCATAGATTTCCATTGCAGGGCTCTCAGAATAGTAGAGAAGTTCAAGCAGAGAACTTCTAGAAAGCAGAGAAATTTTCTAGAACACTCCCATGCTACCCTTTGTCCTCAGAGGCAGTCTAAGGCAGGAGAAAGAGCTTTGGATGAAATGGCCTCGGATTCACACAGACTTGCCTTAAAATCTCCAACTCTGCCACTTACTAGCTGGGTGACTTTTAATCACCCCAGTTACCTCATCTGAAAAATAAGAATCATATTCTCCCCTGTAGGGTGGATCATCTTAGAAAGATTACATAATGCAATGTATGTCAAGGGCTGGGCTCACTGATGAACGGAAGTTCCCTCTACCCTAAGCAAGGTGGATAGGTGGTGCTGGTGCCCTGGAAACACTCTGGTGCTAGATATTACATTGGGCAGTTTAGCATGTGTGAATTGGACTTTTTGTAGAATTCAAAACAAAAACAAAAACAAAATCCATCACCATTGCTCCAGTGTCTACTTTCCAAAAGAACCACTTGTATGGACAGATTGTGGCAATTCCGTGAATAGGATAAAAACCACTGTTTCATACACTTTAAACAAGTGAATTGTGTGGTATATAAAAAAATCTCAATCACATTATTATATAATATACAAATATATAATATAATATATAAACTATATTGTACATATTATTTCTATAATAATATAATAAATTGACTTTTTTCTCTTTGAAGTACCCTTTGAACAATTTTTAAATTTTATATAAGTAAAATAACTTGTGGGGGTACAGTGCGGTTTGGAGACATGGAGATGTTGCGTAGTGGTGATATAATTTATATATAATTTATATTTATAAATTTATTGTATAAATACAATTTATATATAATTATTTATATAATATATAAATAATATAATATGTATAAAAATATATTTAAAAAAGATTATTTGTAGATATCGGTTTTCTGCTCCCAAATTATTTGGCCACACAAAGAACCAATGAGAATGAAATAGAATCACATATTGAAATATCAGTGTTTGTGCTTTTCTTTTTTACAATTCCTCAGTCTTAATTATTGTCTTCAAAACATCTGTTTCATTTGCGGGGGCGGGAATTAAGATTGTTCAAACAATAGACATTGGACACTCAGAAGGGTGGGAGGGTGAGAGCGGGGTGAGGGGTGAGAAATTACTTACAGGTAGTTTGGGTGATGGCTATCCTCAAAGCCGAGGTTTCACCACTACACAACATCTCCACGTCTCAAAACCGTCCTATACGCCACAAGTTATTTGACTTATACGAAATTTAAAAATTGTTCAAAGTGACTTCAAAGAGAAAAAAGTCCATTTTTTTGTTCATTTGTTTAACTTCCAAATTCAAACATTTTAAAAACCAATTTTTAAAAAAATGTATGCAAGGAGGGTTTTGTTGGAAGAAGAAAAGGCTCTTGACAATCCAAAGGAGCCTCCCTGAAGAAAACAAGACAGAGAGTTTATGCTCAAGATTGACTGGGAGGAGCGCGGGGGAAGACCAGGCCACCCCACTTTAGCTCCCCACCCCCAGAGAAACCAGATAATGGTCCCCCAGGTTTAAAACTGTCTGGGAGTAGAATAAGGCAGGATCCCGGAGAAGATCAGTGGACTGAAGGGGTGTTAGGTGGGGGTAGAGGGGCAAGACCTGGAGGATTAATGAAGAAAAATGGAGTCAACAGTGACCCAGTGAGCCTTCTCCATTGACAGGAGGCTGCCTGCTCCCGAAGGCATACCTGCAGCTGCCGTCATCAGCCTGCATGCACAGCCTACAGAAGGTGCTGAAGAACAGCATGGTACAACTCACTGTCCTATGAGCGCCTCTTCCCCATGGCTGCGTGCTTGTCACCTGTGGATGTGATAAGTGCCATTTGTTCATCCTCCCAAGATTTTGCTGAGCCTATCCTAACTTCTCCAATTGCCCAACCTGATTACTCCTTGTCAATGGCCCTGGACAGGAATAGGTCCTAGGAACAGAGAGGGAATCCTGTAAGTATCAAGTGAGCACATACTGTGGGCAGAGTCCAGCTCTACCTGGCCTCCAGCAGCAACCTGAGATCTACAGCCATGCCTGGGCCCCCACTGAGTGCTCTTTGTAAATACTTTTTGTAGGATTCCTTAGCTACAGCCAATTTCTTTTTCTTTTTCTTTTTTTAAGCTCAACTCCTGCTCCATTCAATTCTTGCATCAGCCACTGCTCTGCTCCCTGGCACCAAATGTGAAGCATGAAGAACCCATTCAGCTCATTCTGAATCATTTGACGGTTTCCAGACTCCTTAGCCTAGGAGTAGCCAAGAGGAGAAGACCTAGGAATGTGACCCAAATATGATTTGTCACCTCCATCTTTACTTTGTCAGGAAAGTTTCCAGCTCAAAGAGTGGAAGAGTTGAAAGGGAGGACAGGGAAGGACAGATTCTTCTTGTCCAAACAGAAGAAAGGAGAACACCCCAGGAAAAAATGGAGTCACTCCAGTTCTCCAAGAAGCCCCTACTCAGAGAAGTGTCTCTCTCCTGCAAAGCCTTCACAAGAGAGTGCTGAGATTAAGATGAGGCGAATAACAACTCAGTGCAGATCCACGGCTGAGCTGAGTTTGGGGATGACATTTGTGTCCGAGTCAAACCCAGGCTTACCAAGCTGAGCCAAACTTTTAATTTTAAAATTATGATGAGGCTTTGTTATGATTACTTCCAGAGGAAGATCAAGAAGAGGAGAAGCAAGACTGCTTTAAATGTTCTTTTTTCACCCCACAAAATGCACCTGATGTTGAAAAGGGACAGAGCTAAAGCAAGTTCCTGGGTATAGTATACACCCCCAGGAAGAGCATTGAGAATGCAGAGGGGCATCTACAATCCACACTTGGGCTTTCCTTAAAGGACAGGGCCTGCAATGTGGAGATGAGGTCCCTTTGTGCCCCTTGCTGCTTGGACCATATCTGAAGTGCTAAGATAAATGTTGACAAAAAAGAGGCCTTCCAATTGGCAGACACCCTCAGCTCATTGCAACTGCCAGCTCTTTGCACTGCCCCAGCCTGAAACTGAGTACCCCAGCTCCAGAGCTAATCTGGAGTGAGGCATCGTGTAGACATCTATCATCTGTGCTTCACCAGGATCCAGTCCCATTTCCCTTGGGGAAATTGCTTCTCCATCATTCTCTGCATTACAAGGTTAGACCTCCACCTCCAAGCTCCAGAAATGTGCACGTGATCCAATTCCAGTTCTGGGACTTTATTTTAGAATTTTTAGGAAACAGAGGCTCATTTTCAGTTGAGTTTGAAGCTGAGAATAAGTGAACAAAAGCTGTAGAATCTACCACTCGGAAACACCTGTCTGAAAAGAACATCAACTTGGAGTTGGCAGATAGAGAATCACCTGAGTCCAACAGTTCCTGAAGCAGGACCTACCCTCAGTACCAGTACCTTGGGGTTGTATGAACAAATAGATTTCCTTTGTGCATAAGACAGTATGAGTTGGATGTCTGCACTTTCATGCAAAGGAATCCTGATAATACAACAAGGAGTAGGTCAGCAGCTTTGACTTCACCTTCTGTTACACCTTAGGGTTAAACAACAATTCTTCACCTAGACTGCTCTTCCAGCTTCCTCCGAGCCTCCCACATGTCATTCAGACCCAGGACTCTGTATACCCTAGGCGTGAGACTTAGGCACTTGGGTTACATCTAGTTGTAGGTAACTTCCTTCTCTTTCTACATTATCCCAGCCTGTATCTCTGTATTTTTTCCTCTACTCTGACTCTGCAGCCTACACCCCTAAATTGCTGTGGATTCTCTGATCAAGGCACTCTTTCTGCCTGTTTGGACTTCCCAGAGCTGTTGTTTAACTGACCACGGTCTGAACTTGCTGTGAACTTCGGGCACTGGCTGACATCTTCTGAAGTGCTCTGCACAGCCGGGTTCATTCTTCATCCTGGGAACGAGGATCTTCAGCCAGGCAGACTGAGATCCACCCCTACAGACTCTTCTTGACTCCAGTGTGATTCAGACACATGCTCTAATGGGAACCCCAGACGGTACCAACCAGGACAGGAAAGAGTCTGGAAACCAGGGTCTTAAAGCAGATTCAATGGCATGATGATAATATTATATGGCCTGGAAAAGAGAAGGTTAAAGGAGAAACATGATGCCTTTCAGCAAAGATTTGTAGGATCATCCTATAGGACTAGGGCCAGTGGGCAAATGTCCCTGGGAGGTGAGTTTGGGGTCAATAGAAGAAATTAATTTGAATTGTTTTTATGCACTTGAGACTTTCCCTTGACTATGACAGGAGCATCTTTAACATCCTTGTAATGTCTCAGATGCCTCTGACTGTGGAGGTCAACAAATATTCATGGATGGATTCCTGGGAATGGCATCTGGGAGGAGTCTGGGAGGCTAGAGTGAGTTGGAGTGACTTTTATGGACCATATCAATTGCCCAGAGCTGGAGCAAACTCCTGAACCTCAGGAACCTGGGAATAAGAATCATTGCCCACTGACTGAGCTCGTTTCCAGGGAGCTGAAATATTTCCTTACGGGGGAACACAGAGGATTGCCCACTGCACTAAATGAGGAGGCAGCCATCTTCATAAGGCTGGTGGGAAGTAGGAGTCCATGTTTAATAACGGTAAATCTATCAAAACCAAATGGACACAGCTCACATCCTGTGGGCAATAAATATTCACAGGTGAAATTTTATGAGGTTTTAAAGGGAACTTTATGAGCTTTGAGGGAGCCTTAGTATAAACTGAAACCAGCCATGGAAAAACAATATAATGTGAACTGTGGAAAGCAATCTCTGAAAATTTCTGTCACCATTACCAAACCAAAGAAATTGTTCTGGGGGAGAAGAAAGATATGCTAGACTTTCTGCCTCTGTCTCATGATTTCTGGTGAGGTAGACTGTCCCGCCGGCAACACTTTCAGCTCCGTGAGAGTAAAGGCTATTAAAGCCCGCCTGTTTCCCACACAGCTCCTAGCACAGTGCAGGTGCACACGTGTGCACACACAAACACACACACACAATTTCTAAGAGATGAGGAATAACAGTTGTGAGTACTTCCACAGGAAGGCTTCACCGCTCTGGGGACTTTTGTATCACAGGTAGGAAACTTGAACTCTGAGGGTTAAGAAATGTTCCCAAGGCAAATAATTAATAAATGACTGACCCTAGATCTGAACCCATCTCTCTCTATCCCTAGAGCCTAGGTCCTTTCAACCACATCTGTAGTTGCCAGACTTTTGGATTTCATCAACCAATACAGTTTCAAAAACACTCAGGAGAGTTGCCAACATTTTATTCAAAGGATACTGTTAAAAATTGAGAAAGTTATATTAATAACAGCCCAAAAAGATAGAAAATGATCTAGGAATAAAGAAAATGAATTGGGCTTTATGAAATACTTCGTTCCTTGACACACATGCATGTGTATGTGTATATGTGTGTGTGTGCACCTCTAAAAACATTGCTATTGACAGGCACCAGACTGGCTCTTGGAACAATATTCTCTGCCCACACTTTCTCCTCTATCCCCAATAGCACCTAGCACAATAGTACAATATCTTACCCCAAGTAGGTGCTTAAGGCTTGCTATTGAATGGCTACTATTATTTGCTCTTTTCTGTTTGGTCCTCCAAAAAGATTCCAGTGATACAAGTTTACTTGTGTTACAGACCCAGGCAACTTGCTTCACGTTGTTTAACTTTGTATTTATGGCTTCATAAAAGCTGGGCTTTGCCACCACCTCCTCCTCATTTTCCCTCTAAAACAGCAAGATTTCTTCTCCTGGCAGACTTGGGAGACTCAGGATCCTCCTGACAATACAGCTTTGTTTCTTTTCACTAAAGCGATTCCATCACTTTTCCTCTGGCCAAGAACCTCATTCCCCGGGCTTCTCTGAGAATGGGGTCAGGGAGGGCCATGCAACCCCAAGAGGCGAGTGGGCACCTTGGCCTGGGGTCCTGTGATTCAAGAGTCCCACCCTCTTGACCCAGCTCTTCCACTGGGTTACCTTGGGAAATTCTCACCTTTTCTTTGGATCTCAGTTTTTTCACACACAAAATGAGAGGGATTGGACCAAAACATTCGAAGGGTGCTCCCAGCCTTGGCAATCTGCACTTCTCTTCCATCTGGCTGACTCCAGCTCCTCCCACATCAGGGCTCCTTTTGTTTGAGAAAAGCTGGAATTTGGGGATGAATTCAATGACAAGCTGGCTGTTGAGGAAGATTCTGTAATATGATCGTGCAGCTGTTCGGTGATTCTACATGAGTGTAGGATCGCTTCAGGGTGGGATGTCAAGGCTTACCAGACATTATCTTGGACCAATTCTCCTTTTTCCATGAGACCAAGTCATTATCCTCAAAAGTATTACAAATTGTGCACATCCACCAGATGCTGGGAGGTGCTGAGTGGGAGGCAGTGGACCCACGCTGGGGGTCGTCCACTTCAGGTTTCTCTTTGGCTGAGATTACACTGGAGGCTAGCAAGAAGCCAGGCTATGCCCTGGAATAAATGACTTGTCAAGTCCCCAGCCATGGCCCCAGGAGGTGCGTGCACCCCCACTTAGCCTCCCATTTATCTTTACAGCAGTGAAACCAGCCACCCTGGAAGCCTACCTCACTGAGGAAAAGGCTAAGTTGCAGAGCCAAAGTTTTTTTAAAAAATGTTTTTTTGAAAAGACATTCTTGCCCTTTAATTTTAGAATAGTTACTCTCTGGCACTCATCAGAACAGGGCTATTTGGATGTCATCTAGAGACAGAGAAGAAAAGGAGAGAGCTAGCAAACTGGGCTGCCTGCTGGATTGACTTTGGTTGCTTTTTCACATGCAGATCAAAAGCTTCCTGAGCAGTTAACCCTCAGCAAGGGAGTGTCATCCTCTGCAAGGAGGAGGCTCCTACAAACAGAATTTAGCAGAAGTAAGCACTTCATGCAAAGGCCTGGCATCAGCCAGCACTGGAGATTTCTGATCGCCATATAAATATCCTGAAGATGAGCTTTGGCTCCACTCTGGAAACATCCAGAATAGTCCCCTGAAATCTACCAGCCATAAAGTTCCGCAGACTCTTGGAGATTGCCGGGTAGCCATTTCTCAATAGAAATAACTGGGGGTGGGGGTAGAGGTAGGGAAGTTCCAGTCTGCAAGATCTCTTTCCCTTCAGTCGCATCTTTCTAGGCTTAGCCCTGGTGATCACTCTGAGAGCTAGAGTAAAAACAGAAAATGAAAGTCTTGGAGAAGGGGCAAGACCAAGAAAGCAGAGATGCAGAGTTGTGTATCCAAACAACAAATATTGGGAAGGATAAAATGAGCATGAGCTGATACAGGACAGGCCTTCAAGGAGTGGCCACAAAAGAAATTTGGGGAGCAGGCAAAAACACAGAGATCTTCAGGAGAGCTGCCTTGGGAGAAGGAACACCCAAAACTAGGGACACACCTCTGAAGAAATGTCTGTGAGTGGGAGAATGGGAAAGGACACTGCTCAGGTGGTCAAAGGACCTGCTGAAGTCAAGTCCAATCTGACCTCTGTTGAAGCCTGGGGAACCCAGAGAGAAGGGTTCCACTTGCTCAGCAGTCAGAGACATCAGGAGGGAAAAAGCCATACTAAGGGCAACTAGGAGGGGACGAGAGGGAAGGAGAGAGAGCTAACAAGCTGTGCAGCAGAAATTAAAGGAGGTGCTAACCACCAAGATGGAGTCCAGGCCTTCTAAGAAAGAGCATTTTGATTTTTTACAAGGGATTATGGAGAAAGATTCAAGAAATTGAAAGGGCAGAGGGAAGCCTTCTCTTTAGGAACCGTTTGGCCATCTCGCCACAGAGGCTGTTCTCTTCCTCCTATTGCCTGATTCCTCCAATTTTAAGTACAAAATATGACAGCATCACAGATTCAGAGATCAACCCTGTCTCCTGATTTTACCAATGAAGATACCTAAGGTCACAACAAGATCTGGTGGAGCCAGTGCCTCCTTCCCAAATTCCTTCCTCTTCTTCATCAATGACTGGCACCTACAGGGTGTGAGTCACTGGGCTGATGCATCTCTGTGCCCCCATTTTTGGAATCTGAGTCTCCTGTGGTATCTTCCTGAGTTTCTGCCCTTAGAGATTCCCCAATCTCAGCCTCTTATTTACATGAACCTGTGTCTTCTCCAGTCATAGCATATCTGTGTCCCATAGGTTCACGAGTATGCATCAGCCTCTGCCAGTCATAGTGGGCCTGTCTGCTGCCATCACTCACTGACAGCTTGGAAGCCTGTCCTGGCCACCTTGAGAGAGCAGACTTTTGTTCTCAGGCCCACATGCTCCCATCTCCTCTTAGGGTAGGCGTGTGTGATTGGGTGCCAAAGGAGTGGGGAGACATGTTGGAGAGCTGGATAACATAGCATGCAAGCAGCCACTAAGACCTGCCCCGGGGTCCCTACGCATTTGAAGACACACAGATGGGAGTGATGACCATGCATGGGTGCTGGTTATATTCTGCCCTAGTCCAACAATGAAACTCTCTTGAAACTGTGAAACATGGATTCCCTAGATTTCGGATTTGTTATGGGTTTACTACTGAAGCCAAAAGCTTCTGTCACTTTGAGAATGGGTTAAAGTCTAAGAGGATCGATAGGGGGCCCAAGAGGATGTTTAAAACAAGTTCCGTTAAACCAAGATCCCACACAAATCCAAGACAAAAACCAGAAATGAGTCTTGGGGACGAGAAGCGAGGCTTCACGGGAGGAGCTGGTTTCTGTCTGAGGGTGATAAGCTGCCAAATCCTTGCTCCAGAGAGGAGAATCATGGGTTCCCGAGTGGCCTGTGAGTTGGGATAGAGTCAAGGGCAGAGGAAGGCTTTAAGAAATGATCTGACAGCCAGATGTGGTGGTTCACACCTGTAATTCCAGCACTTTGAGGGTTTGTGGCAGGAGGATCGCTTGAGCCCAGGAGTTTGAAACTAGCCTGGGCAACATGGTGAGACCCTGTCTCTAAAAAACAAAAAGGAAATAAAATAAATAAATAAGTAAATAAATAAATAATCTTTCTTCAGGCCCAGCATGAGGGCTTTGCCTAAATCTCTAGATTCCAGAGACTCCATCCTTTGTTCTTTAAAAAGCTGAGTGACTCTAGTTCTCCCTCCAAGACTCTCTAGATGCTATTTATTTCTGTTTGAACGGAAAAGCACCTATTAAGATCTTCTTCCGAGCCAGGCACGATGACTGGGACCTAGGGGTATGGAAAGGTAAGTAGGTTTGATGCCTGGTTTCACAGAACTTAGAACAAAGTCCAGAGAAGCCCAGCTGCTTCTCTGGAAGAAGCCTCAAAATATGTTGCCCAAAATGCTGAGGCCCACTCCCCCACAAGCCTGATTCCATGTAGTATCAGAGCCACTCTCAGATGGAAGCAGGGAGTCATTATCCGGCTGGGACCCTCCCATTTCCCACTCTGCAGTCATTCCTCGAGTAGCTGCCCAGAGCCTAGTGCCGAGCTGAGGCTGGTTCCTGACCTCGAGAGACATTCCTGGTCTGGATGTCCGGTCAGCTCAGCTTTTCCTGGTGAAGTAGGGGTGGGGTCATATCTGTGCCACCTGTGCCTCCTCACGTCCTTAGCATGCCCCCAGGGAGGCACAGGATGCTTCTCTCCATTTCTCTTTGTCTAAAGCTTTCCTTAATGTCAGGGGATGGGGGTACGGATGGACCCCCAGGGAGGCTTTAAAAATTGAAAGCCAGTCCAGGCCAGGGCCCCCACCGGATGGCAAGAGAGCACAGGAGGAAACAAAAGTGCTTGTGTTAACAGAATGTCATTTCCCAACATGATTCAGGCCCCGGCGCTGAGGCAGGAAAAGGAGAGCAAATGCCTTCCCATTCATCACATTGGACACAGTTATTTATAGAGCAGCACCAGCTCAGCGCTGGGCTCCAAGGGCCCTGCCGTGGAAGGAAATGAGGCTGGGCTGATAGAGTCAGTGAAGAGTGAAACTCTTGCAGGCGTGTGTGTGTGTGTGTGTGTGTGTGTGTTTGTGTGTAGGATAAAGAGGAGGGGTGAGTAGGCAGCTTTCCTCCCAAACTGCAGACCCTGAGCCTGGCTCTTTATGTGAGCATGAAGGAAATTGGGTGTGGAAGTAATCATCTGAGGAATTGCTGGGGGAGAAGAAAGGGAGACCCTCTTTGCCTGGAACTGAAGTGGGCCTTTGGCTTGGAAAGGGTCCCCTCGCATCCCCACTCTGATCTGATCTGCCTTTTCTCTTGTGCACGGGCACTCCCTAGGCTGAGGGCAAAGCAGACTCGTCCTAGACTCGGTAGGACATTGGTTGTCTGCAGGGGTTCTTGGTTTCACTATCACAGCCTTACAAACATCTGGCCAGCATGAACGCCTCCTTCCACCCAGATGCTGATGGTGAGCTGGCATCTGAGAAATGGATTCTGCCCTAATCAGCACCTCCATGCTCATTTTCTAGAAGGAGAGTCTTAACTGGACATGGTAAGAGAGTCCTTCTTTTGCAAGAGACAGATGGAAGGCTTCCCTTCTTTTTCACCCATTTCTGGTCTTCTCTCCTCTCTCAACCAACTGAAGGAAAAGGAAGACCTGGAGGTTGAACCCAGCCCTGAGACAAGATTGGGGTCAGGATATCATCCCAGGCTGCCTTTCTTCCTAAGCTGGATTATTCCTTCTCCTTTCATCTTAAATACCCTGCTCTCCTGTTTTCTACCTCTGGAAAGTTCTTGGCTCTATAAAAGATGAATTAACTATCTTGCCTGATCCTTACTAACACAAGCAGTCACAGCCTAGGATGAAGCTAAGGCCCTCTTTCTTTCCACAAGGCTTTCTAGATGTGCTTTCAGGTCTATGGAAATGCAATTTATACTACATGGGTCTTTAAGGGCCTCAGATTTGATTTACTTTCCATTAATAGCTGAACTGTCCCTGAGGTTCGGCCAGTTTTAAACATTCTTACTGGCAAAGAGGGTTTAGATAGATGACTTCCTGCACAGTCATTGGATGGATTCCCATAAGTCAAGGCTAGTGGACAAAGCATCCCATAGCAGCAAGTCACTGCTATTGCTTCCACCAGGAGAGCAAAAAAAAAAGCTCATGTGAAGGTTTGATAGGGCTGTCAGCACATTGATAAGAAATCTCCCTGATGCCCGTGTTAGCACCCACAAGATGGAGAGCTTATCCGCTTTGCACAACAACCCAGGTGCGTAAAGGGATTGCAAAGTAATGAAAGGGGAGGCCTCTGGTTCATTTATTTTTACCAATATTTTTTCTTCTGAAGACTTACTACAAAGATGGTCCAGTCATCATTTTAGCAGAAGCAGAGAGGTAAGGAGGAAGCAGTATTGTCTGGGAACCAGGTGTGCCAACCCAGCGTTGCCACTGATCTACATCCCAGCTGTGAGGTTGAATCAGCCACCCACCTTTCTGGACCACAAAAGGAATGACTTGAACCAAATGAACTTGAAGCTCCTTTCCAAAGTACCATAAAACAACAATAACTGGGGAGGTGGAGGTGTTGCCTGGAGAAGTTAGTCCTCACACTGCTACTAGAAGCTAACAGAGAGTAGAATAATCCTGGCTGACAGTCACTGATCTCCTAACCAATGCCAGGCACTGTACGCATCTCATCGTCAGTCCTCACAAGATCCCTGAATGGTAGGAATTATTTTCCCACTGTACAGATGGAAAAAGCTGAGGATCAAAGAGGTTAAACCAACTGCTCAAGGTCAGTAAGTGGCAAAAGCAGGCTTAGGCCTACGTCTTTCTGATGTTCAAGCCCATGTGTTGTCTGTCCTACCAATGACCTCTCAAGGGATCAAGGAGAACAATGTGTGTGTGTGTGTGTGTGTGTGTGTGTGTGTGTGTGTGTGTGTGTTTCTTATTACTGAGTATCCTTTTTAAGGTCTGTCCCTTCTCTATACTTCATTTTTCCTTTCCATAACATTACTTATTATTATAAAAGAGCTGCAATTCTACCCACCTTTTGCTGTGCTGGGAAGAGTAAGGAAAAATGTTGATAAAGTACCTAGCCCCATATGCCACCAAATCAGAGTCTTTTGCAAGTCACGACCAGATGATCTCATCTGAAAGCTTCTGTGTGTGCTGAGTGCTTTCAGTTGAATAGGATGAGTCAGATGTCAGCTTACTTCTTTTCCAAGCACCTGAAACCCACCAACTTCCTGCTCTTCTTTCCTTTGAAGCTCTGTGTTTGGTTGTGCTTGGGAGTCCCTGGCAGGGCCAGACTGTTTTTCCAGGTTCAACACAAGGCTTGGGGTACAGTAGGTGGAGGTACCTGTATATGTTCCAGTCTCTGCTAAATCATTTGTCCCTTCCTCTTTGGCTCACCCTGTTATTTTCAAAATCCATTACCCACTTTACATTATGAGTTTCTCAGTCATTTTTTCTTCCTTCCTGTCACTCTCCTTGTATCTCTTTGTCCTTCTCCCTCTGATCTCTATGCCTTCTCATGCTTTCTTCTGCTTAATGACTAAGTGGCTGACAACTGGGAGTCACACAGCATTATACACACAGCAGATTGTAGTCACCTTCCCACAGACTATGACAATCGTCGTGATGCCACAGTACCAGGTGTGGGGGTCCTGGAGGACTGATAAACAAGACATTCCACTTGACACCCAGCATGGTATGGAGCAGAAAAAAACACATCATCAAGAAATTGACTCACAAATAGCAGTTTCTAGACAGAGACCTTGGCCTGCAGTAAGTGACTATGAGAGTTCGTGTTTCTACTTTTTCCTCCTCACTGGTACCTGAGTTAATCATGAGGCTCTTTGGGCATAAGGACAACAACAGAATCTTAGAGACACAGGATATTGACAGCATTCCAGAATAATCTGGCACTCTTCTCTTGCTTCCATTCCTTACAAGTTCTACTTCAGAGGAACGTTGCAAACAAGGTCCCCAAATGTACCAGTCTCAAAGACTCTAAGACTTGGGCCTATAGGCCCAAGAAACTCCAGGTTGGAAAATGAAGTTGGCATGCTTTACTGTACCCTCAGCACAAATGACTTCATATTCTTGGTAGATGGGTGAATAGCGACTGAAAAGGATTATTGCAGTAAGTAGAGGTGATATCTAGACACATTTATCTGTGGGTTAAAAGGAGCTTGTCTTATTCTCAGTTCCCTCTCTGACTCTCTACCTGACCTTTAACATTGTTTTTCTTTCCCTGTGTCTTGGTTTCCACATTTATAAGCTAGGCTTGCATCAAGAAGAAACCAATACATAATTGGAAAAAGAAAATGCTATGTAAATAATATTAGAGGTTCTCCTGCTGTTTGCTTGACAGCAGTTCACTCGGAAGGTTCAAGATCCTTTTGATCTTAGATGAGAGGGACCAGCTGCTGAGAGAGATGAAGTCTGATTTAATCCAGAGTTAACCTTCCAGAATATCTTTGTCAATAATTTGTGATGCTTCTTTGTAGTCTAAATTCAGGATAAAGGAGGAGAATATGATTTGTGGAATTGGTAATCACTATAAACTGTAATTTCTGATCAAACCATTTTCTTTTGTATTGTCCGTGTTTCCCATATATGCCCTTCTGTGCAGACTCAAGAAACCAGTATCTGGACAGGTACTTAGGAACTCGCAAAGGCCTTTTATCCTGACTATTTAAGCAAAAATAAACAATAGCTCGAGATATCAGAAGCTACACAAAATTCAGAATGGAAAGTATGTCCAGCACTTTTGACTCCTGACTTTGAGAGGCTTGATAATGTGGCTCCACAGAGCCAAAATGGAGAAAGGCTCGTTTTGTTTGGGCGGGATGGGGGGGGGGGGTCACAAAACATACTTACTGGACTACATACAACTGTCTCCCTGCAATCCTCCCTCACGTCTCCATAGCCAGATTGGAGCAGCCTGTGGAAAAAATTCCTGTCTATTTTCAGAAACAGATAAAAGCATTCAGATTATGCAGTACAAATCTCAGCCTGAAAGCAGCTGGAAAAATCTGTTTCTTGCCACTGTCACTGACCCCCCTGACCCTTACAAGTAATGACATTCAGGCCTGCTTCTCCCTCCTCCCTTCTCCCTCCTCCTCCCTCCCAGTACCGACTGACCCATCCGCTGCACATCTGGTCCTTGTCTACATTTCAGAGCATTTATCCCTCAGAGAACTAGAGACCGTGGAACAGGAATTAAGTTTTCTTGGGATTGAAAAAAAATTATCAAGTGGTTCAAGGAGAAGATAGTGTTATATCTACATCTCCTATTTGGATTTGGGAGGAGCATATTTACAACACTGCCTAGTCCTCTGCTCCATACTCAGGGGTCACAGGGCAGAAGGCTCAATCCCAGGCAGGCACACAGGCTTCATTTGCCAAGATCCTTTCCTGGGTAGGACAATATTCTACCCCGGGTAGAGCTGCTTGAGACCAGATGTCTCCCTGTCCTGATCTCTCATAAGCACATGGGGTCTGGGAACACTGAAGAGTTCATCAAACTGGATCTCTGGTGCAGGATTAGCTCTGGCTTTAGAGAAAAGACTGGACATCTCCACTGTCTAGGACATTCATGTTTGCAATAAATCAGTTACGGTCTGAAGATACAAAATTGTAAACACAATAAAACAGGCTTATGTTTAGTGCATTGGGGAGCAAATGTCAGTCATGCACACTTGGGAGGATCACTCTGTTAGTTTTTCATCTGGGAGGCATTAGGGGCCTCAGGGCTCAATACTGAAAATATGTCTTTCCTTCCAGAATGCTTTCTGCTTAGCATTCCTCACTGAACAATTCAGTAGGTACCATACTCCTCTTACAGAAGCACTTGTCTCCCCAAGCTCCTCAAGGCAATGGGTTCACCATCCAAATAGAAGCCAAATAAAGCCAGCTGCCAATGGAGACAGACAGGATGACTTTTCTCAGGAGAATAAGATGTGTCTCTTTCCCTCCTCCCTGGTTTCCTCCTCCATCAAGCAAAAGCCTTTTCAAGAGGGAACAAAAGCTTGTCTGTCTGGCAGGTGGATGGAGCCAGTCACTGCAGCAAAGAGGGCTTCTCAGAATGGAGAGACATACAGGAGCAGAGCCATGGGCTGAAAATGTCCCAGTGTGCAGACAACCCTAAGAAGGATATGGAGGCCTGGCACAGTGGTTCATGCCTGTAATCCCAGCACTTTGGAGGCCAAAGGGGGCAGATTACCTGAAGTCAGGAGTTCGAGACCAGCTGGCCAACATGGCAAAACCCCATCTCTACTAAAAATAGAAAAATTAGCCAGGCATGGTGGTGGGTGCTTGTAATCCCAGCTACACGGGAGGCTGAGGCAGGGAGAATCGCTTTAACCCAGGAGGCGGAGGTTGCAGTGAACCGAGATCGCACCATTGCACTCCAGCCTGGGCAACAGAGCGAGACACTGTCTCACAAAAAAAAAGGATGTGGACACAGCAAGAGAACTTAAGAGATGTTGCCAAGCCTTACCAAGGCTCAACAACATTTCTGTTTCTCTACTTTTACATCGAAGGCTCATATTCTGTGAGACGAGAGCCAAGGATCAATGTGGATAATGGTTATGATGTTTAATAAAATGCAATGACTGAGTGCTAGCTAGAAGAAGAGAGAAACCATAGCTTTAATCATACTATCCAGTTAATGTGAATATCTTTGAATGCCTTATATACCTCCAGACCTCTGCTCAAGTTCGCCCCACTGCCTAGATGGCACCTTCTCTACCTGTTAAACTCCTACTCATCCTTAGAAGCCCAATTCCAATGTCTCCTCTTCTGTAAGGCCTTCCCGTCTTCCTTCAGTGAGAATACACCACTCCTGCCCTTGCATTCCAGCAGAACCACCTCTCTCCAGGGTGGCATTTACTGTCTTCTGGCTTGCATTCTAGTTAGTGCAATGGGCCTGTGTCTTCCAACAGGCAATGAGCACCTTGGGGATAGAGCCAATGTCTTACTGGTGTTTTCCTACCATTCCCACCTGAAACCTTAGCATAAAATGCTTCTCAAATTTTAACATCTCACTTATGGTCACAGTAGAGTCCCAAATGCCAGCTTAGGTTCAGTGTAGTAAAGTTTAAAGTCTCTCTGCATTCCTTTTTCAAATTTATTTTAGATAATATTCACATAACATCTGACTATTTTAAAGTGTACAGTTCCGTGGTTTTTAGTATATTCACAAAGTTGTGCAGCCATCATTACTATCTATTTCCAGAAGATTTTCATCACATCAAAATGAAAGTTCTTCATCCCTCTTCCCTTCATTAGCTCCTCATCCCTTTCTCCCCGGCCCCCACACCCAAGGAATCACTAATTTACTTTCTGTCTCTACAGATTTGCCTATTCTGGATATTTCATATAAACGTAATTACACAATATGTGGCCTTTTGCATCTTGCTTCTTCACTTAGTGTAATGTTTTTAAGTATCATTTATGTTGCAGCATGTATCGGTACTTCAATTCTTTTTATGATCCAATAATATCCCACTGTATGGCTAGACTGCATTTTGCATATCCCTTCATCAGTTGATGAACTTTTAGATTGTTTCCACTTGTTGGCTGTTATGAATCATGCTGCTGTGAACACTCGTGTACAGGTTTATGTGCAGACATATGTTTTCAATTCTCCTTTGTATATACTTAGGAGTGGAAGTGTTGGGTTATTGGTAATTCTATGTTTAGCTTTTTGAGGAACTGCCAAACTATTTTCCATAGCAGCTGTGCCATTTTACATTCCACTAGCAGTATATGAGGGTTTTAATTTCTTCACATCATCACCAATTCTAGTGACTTTCTGTTTATTTTTTATTTTTATTATAGCTATCGTAATGGGTGTAAAGTAGTATCTTATTTCGATTTTTTATTGCATTTTTCACTAATGACTAATGATGTTAAGAATATTTTCATGAGTTTATTGGCCATTTGTATATTGGCCATTTGTATATCTTCTTGGAGAAATGCCTATTCAAGTCATTTGCCCATATCTAAATTGTGTTGTGTGTCTTACTGTTGTTGAGTTGTAAAAGTTATTTATATATTCTAGACTCTCAGCAGATTTTAAGTATTTTCTCCCATTCTGTGGGTTGCCTTTTCACCTTTTTGGTAGTGGCCTTTGATTCACAAAAGTCTTTAATTTTGATAAAGTCCAATTTCTCTACTTTCTCTGTTCCTTTTTTTATTTTTTAATTTTTTTGCATGTGCTCTAGTGCCATATCTAAGAAACCATTGCCTAATACAAGGTCATGAAGATGTATAACTGTTTCCTTGTAACAGTTTTATAGTTTTAGCTCTGCTATTTGAGTCTTCAATTTATTTTGAATTAACTATCATATATGAAGTGAGACTTAGGGTTTAAATTTATTCTACTGTATGTGGATATCCAGTGATCTCAGCACCATTTGGTGAAGACACCCATCTTTTTCTATTGAATGATCATGGCACTCTTGTTAAAAATCAATTATTTATTATTTTTTAGCTGTTACCTTCTTGTATATAGCACTTGAAATAAACTCATTGGTTCATTCCTCAGATACAGAAAACTTGATAATACCAAGTTTTTTTTTTTTTAAATATTAGCAATTACATTAACCTGAGTTCTTCATACACACCTCAGAATTCATCCAGGAAAAGTTAACAACATCCAAGCATTTTCACAAATAGAAATTGCCTGGAGCTGGACGCGGTGGCTCAGACCTGTAATCCCTGTGCTTTAGGAGAAGAAGTGGGAGTTTGGCTTGAGGCCAGGAGTTTGAGACCAACCTGGGCAAAAAAGCAAGACTCAGTCTCTACAAATAAATAAAAAATAAATAAAAATACAAGCATTTGCCTGTAGTTTCAGCTACTCAGGAGGCTGAGGCAAGAGGATTGCTTGAGCCCAGGAGTTCAAGGTTACAGTGAGCTATGATCACTCCGCTGCATTCTACTCCAACTGTGCTGTCAGAGAGAGAAGCTTCTCCAGCAGAGCTGGATAATTAAAAGGACTGAAAGGATAGCTATGGTGGTGTGCACCCATCATCCTAGCTACTCAGAAGAGTGAAGTGGAAGGATCCCTCAAGCTCAGAAGTTCCAGGCTACAGTGAACTATGATGGCACCACTGCACTCTGGGTGACAGAGCAAGCCACTGTCTCTATAAATAAATAAATAAATCGACTGAAAGGAGTTGATCCTGGTCTCAGCCACTAAAATAGCTTTCATTTTTAAAAGCATCAGGGAGCTGAAAGATAGTTTTCCTTAAACTCAGTCTGCTTGTTTCTTTTCAGGCTGGTCTTGGCTAATATTGTTTCCTCTGTCTCAAGCATCCTTTATCCCATCTCATCGCACCCCTTTCTCTCCAACCCCACTTTGCTCCCCACCTCATGCCATCTCCAAATGTCCAGGTTGGGCCAGAACCTCCCTGATGTTTCCCAGAGTGTGATGCCAGATTTCAGTCTTGGGACTTAGCACATTTCTATAAGGAAGAATTTTGGTTTAATGTCTGTTTTCCTGCTGCAGAGCAAGCTCCTTGAAATCAGGGACTGTATCTTCTACATCTTTGCAAGCTGTGGGAGTGGAATGGAGTGAGGCACTACAAGGCTGCTGAACAGACGTGCAGGTGCACATAGGGTCAACTTACAGAAAAGAATAGTGACTCAAGAATTGGCCCTAAGAAAGAAACTAGAAAATAGAAAGGAAGAGGAATAAGAGATAACTCTTAATTCCTTCAGGAATTCTTTTTCAACCTTCTCCATACTACTTGCCTATGCTGAGATTATGTACTTGTAAACAGCTAGCCTGATCTTTCCTCTCACTATTGTGACACAGCTGAGCACGTGACCAGGGCTGGCTGCATGCGCCCTTCTCAAGCAGGCCCTGTGGGGCCAAGAGGGATGCTGCTATAGGATGGAGAAAGGGAAGCTGGGAATCCTGAAGTGATCAGAATAAAGCATTTCCTTTCTTGTTTGCTTCCATGGTCATGGTAACACAAAGAACTCTATCAGGAAGCCAGTGGCAGCCAGATCATTGGAATTTGCCCTGTGGTGGAGCTGGGGATGAGGATGGGAGGATCTGTCTACAAACAACAGGTCAAAATAGAAGTAGCAAGAACTAAAATAAAAATATACCCAGAATTTAAGTTCAAGCCAATATGAAGTGGATTTTTTTCTCTTCTTAATATTTTTTTCCTATCCAAAATGTATAAGAAACTCAAATAACTCAATATTAAAACAACAAACAAACAACTTGATTAAAAAATGAGCCAAGGGCCAGGTGCTGTGACTCATGCTTGTAATCCTAACACATTGGGAAGTTGAGGCAGGGCAGGAAGATTGCTTCAGGCCAGGGGTTTGAGGCCAGACTGGGCAACATAGTGAGACCCTATCTTTACAAGAAAAATTTTAAAAAGTAATTAAATAAAATTTAAGAGAAAAAAATTTTAATAGAAAAAGAGGAAGACATACAAATGGCAAACAGGTTGCTCAACATCACTCACTAATCATCAGGGAAATGCACATTAGAACCACAACAAAATGTCACCTACAACTGTTAGCATGGCTGTCACCCAAAAAGTGATAGATAAGTGTTGGCAACGATATGGGGAAAGAGAGCCCTGTACTCTGTTAGTGGGAATGTAAATTAGTACAGCCATTATGAGAAACCATATGGAGGTTCCTTAAAAAATTAAAAATAGACTTGCCATACCGTCCAGCAATCCCACTACTGGATATTTATTCAAAGGCAAGAAATTAGCATGTCAGGCCAGGCATGGTGGCTCACGCCTGTAATCCCAGTACTTTAGGAGGCTGAGGTGGGCGGATCACCTGAGGTCAGGAGTTTGAGACCAGCCTGGCCAACATGGTGAAACCACGTCTCTACTAAAAAAAAATACAAAAATTAGCCCAGCATGGTGGCGGGTGCCTGTAATCCCAGCTACTTGGAAGGCTGAGACAGGAGAATCTCTTGAACTCAGGAGGCAGAGGTTGCAGTGAGCCAAGATCATGCCACTGTGCTCCAACCTGGGTGACAGAGCAAGACTCCATTTCAAAAAAAAAAAAAAAAGAAAGGAAGAAATTAGTATGTCAAAGAGCTCTCTGCACTCCCATATTCACTGCAGCACTATTCATAGTAGCCAAGATATGGAATCAATCTAAGTATCCATCAGCAGAGGAATAAAGAAAATGCATTATACATTTACAGTGAAATACTAAACCACTTTGAAAAAGAAGAAAATCCTGTCACTTGTGGCAACGTGGATGAACCCGGAGGACATTATGTCAAGTGAAATAAGCCAGGCACAGGGCAACAAATATCACATCATCCCACTTTTACATGGAGTATTAAAAAAGTCAAACTTACAGAAATAGAGAGTAAAATGGTGATTATCAGATACTGGGGGTGGGGTGGGGGAAATGGGGGGATTTGACCAAAGGACACAAAATTTCAGTTAGGAGGAATAAATTCAGGAGAGCTATTGTATATCACGGTGACTGGAGTTAATGACAATATATCGTATCCTTCAAAGTCGCCAAGAGCGTAGATTTTAAGTGTTTTCACCACAAAAAAAAAAGCATGTGAAGTAATAAACGTTAAACAGCTTGATTTAGCCGTTCTGCAATGTATACATATATTAAATTATCATGTTGTACGTCATAAATATTTACAATTTTTACTTGTTAATTAAAATAATTAATTTTTTTTGCCAAATCAAGTCAGCATAGCACAATTAAGGAATCTTTTTTTTTAATTAAAAAACAATCATAATTGCATAATGTAATGCAACTATTTTTATACTTTTGCATACTTTCTTTTGGTTCTGTTAAAATGTATAACTCATTCTACATAATTATAATTATTATACTGTATTTATATAATATTAAATTTTATACTTTATCTTTTATCTTTTTTTTTAGAAACAGATTCTCCCTCTGTTGTTCAGACTGGAATGCAGTGGCACAGTCATAGCCCACTGCAGCTTCAAAGTCCTTGGTTCAAGTGATCCTCTGGCCTCAGCCTCCCAAGTAGCTGGGACCACAGGCTCACACCACCATGCCCAGCTAATTTTTTAAAAATAATTTTGTAGAGACGAGGTCCTACTATGTTGCTCAGGCTGGTCTCAAACTGATGACCTCAGGCAGTGCTCCTGCCCTGGTCTCCAAAAGTGCTGGATTACAGGTGTGATCCATGGACTACCATATCCGGCCTCATTTTAATTATTTTATCATAAACATTTCTGTATTTTAACCTTTTTATTATCATTATTTTAATACCTACATAGTGTTCTTAAGGCTCATAGTCATCATACTTTTCCTTGCTGTGCCCCTTTTGTTCAGCATTTAATTTATCATCAATTTTGACTATTAAACAAAATTTAAACAATGTCAATCATGAAGCTTTTCTGTTTTTTATTTCTTCCTTAGTATAAACTCTTTGGAGACCGACATTAAGCTCAAAGGGTGTGAATATTTGTATGGGTTTTGATATGCATTGTCATTTTATTTCTCAGACAGGTTATAAGAATTTACATTGGCATTGGTAGTGTGTGGCTCTCCAGTGTCACTCACAACCAGACCATCATTGACCATCACATTTTAACTTCCTTAAATTTAACAATGTAAATTGATGTTTCGATGTTGCTGTAGTCTACATTTATTTAATTATAACGACAAACTTTTTCTGGGGTTTATGGGCAATCTATAGTTTCTTGTTTGTAAATTTGTAAATTACTTGTTCTTTTTTTTAATTCACCTATTGAAATCTTGATGTTTTATTTTATATTTTTTAATGAGTAATTTTTCAAGTATCAGTACATACCCTTTACCATGATTGATAAAAATATTTCTGCAGTCTCTGTTGGTATTTTATATTAGAGTTACCAGCTTTCACTACTTGAAAGCTCTTAAAATATTTATTTGGGCCTGTCAATCTTCATGATTTGTTCTATTGCTCCAAAATTGAGAACCTATTTCTCTATTGATCTGGCTGTTTCTATGCTGAATTTTTGTAGTTTCGTCGTATAATTTGTCTATTTATATATGATTCTTAGCCCATTGCCATTTTCTATATGATATGATATAAAGAATTGATCTAAACAAAATGTTTTCCAAATTTATGACCAGTGATACACATAGTTCTTATTAAATAATCTTTTCTTACTTTCATATTTATCACATTTTAAATTTATATAGTGAGATTGAGTTCTGGATCCTCTTTGTGGTTGTTTTGATATAATTCCCCTTTTTGTGATAAGTATCACAAAAACATTTTGTTTGAATTATTTCTGTGTATTTTTCTTGAGATCTCTGGTGTTGACTACATTGACTGGAATGCAATATGTGTTCAACTGATTTTTATTGACCTGTGTTAAATTTACAATATATACACATACCTTCTAAGTTTCAATCTTGAGAATTTTTAATTAAAAAAATCCATTACTGGCTGATTGAGTCAAACCTAGCAATCTTTTTCTCTGTGATCTCCAGAGCATCTCAATTCCTCCCCACCTTCATTTGTTGCCACATTATTTTGGGAAGTCTGAGAAGTTGAGATAGCAGAATGTGCAAGTAGGGAGGCTTCCAGGTTACTTTCTCATCCTAGTCCTTGCAGCATCGCCACACCTGCGAAGCAGGCAATCTCTTTGCAAGCAGGATGGGGAAGCTCAGAGAGTGTCACCGACTTGCTCAGAGTCACATAGTTTGGAATTATGGTTCAAATCTGGATCACCTGGCTCTGAGTTTGGTATTCATACACATCCCTGACTTTATAGATCCTAAAGCTTTTTGTCTTAGTTATCTAGGCAGTACAGGTAGTAAGTTAGTGAATATTTTTAGGCCAAAGGCTGACATAATAAGATTTGTTTGGAAGGGACACTCTGGCAGGTCACCCACGATAAGTAAGAGATATAGCACAACTCCCACCTAGAACTAATTCTCACCACAACACAGACTGCAGGTGGAGATGCAGGGCAGCATTGAGGGAACCCTGACACCTGATCTGATGCATGGCATACAAGGAGGTGGGGAGGGGACCTGCAGAGCCCTTTCACTGAGTTTTGGCACACAGATTGCTAAAGGAAAGCCTCCGTGGTGGGCTTGAACATGAGCATAGAAGAGCTCTTTTTAAACACAGGCCTTGAGCTGACTACAGGGGTCACAGGCAGAATAGCAAACAGAGACAGAACTATAAATAGCAGCTGCAGCTGGAAAGCAAAAGACAGGCCTGACCTGTGCATAGTATAGAAAGGACCTCAGGCAAGCCATCAGTCTCACCCTATTGCTCCCTCCCCTTGCAGAGGCCCCTCCCCGCAACAGGCATCCTCAGCTCCAGCAGAGAAAGACTGTGCATTATCATTGGAAGAGCTGCGAATCTGAACAGATTTCTTCCTCCCCAATCTAAGGAGTTAAGACTTAAAATACAGCAAGTCAACCTCAGATCTGGGGACAAGGCTCCTCCGAGTCCACCCTGCAGGGCTGTGAGCCGATCCTTTATTTCTGCTGGGTTGTCATTGTTCAGTTCTGTCTGCTTAGCCAGATTGGAAATGGTTTGCTGGAAAAAATTATGGTGCTGTCTAACATGATGTAACAAGATGTCATCTTCTAGCTCCAACGCATAAAATGGATTTACAGGAAGGAGAGGAGGAAAAAAAAAAAAAAAAAGCAAAGCCCCAGGGAACACTTGACTCAGATAAAAACCACTGGGTTTTGTTTGTGAATGTCTAAAAGCTGCATGTTATTTTACTTAGAAGAACATGAGAACAGACTGGCATTTCAGGGGAAACAAAAGATGTGGGCTACACAGCCGAAAGAAAAGTATGCTGAGAAAACTAAAACTAATATTCATTTCATATTGCACACATATACAAACACACCACAAACCTTATCTACCAATGACACAGACACACAAAACATGTGCCACAAATACCACCACGCCCACCCCCCACACACACACACACACAGGGATACACACAGGAACACATACCACACCCCTTCTAAGCCTCGCCCAGGCATGACACGCACTCACCACCCACACACATTGTCACATATCCTCCAGTATCGCCCCAACACCCTTGCCACAAAGACAAATACGCTCATTCTTTTTACTCAAGAATCTTTTAATTCCTATATCACTGAGCCATGCGGGGGAGCATATATTCTGGGTCTAAGCTTTTCTAATGAACATCTACAAGACTGTCGTGGGCTTTTCAGAGCTCCCTTTTAGGAAGACACATACTGGAAAAGACAGTGGAAAGAAGGCCAAAGGTTTTGTGGTTCTTTTTAAATACACAATGGTTCTAGAAAGGCACATTCTAAGCCAATCCTAATATAGTACAGGGAAGTAACAGGAGTAAGAAAAGATAGGATAGGGGCTGGGAGCGGTAGCTCATGCCTGTAATCCTAGCACTTTGGGAGGCTGAGGCGGGTGGATTGTCAGCACTGAGGAGTTCGAGACCATCCTGGGCAACCTGGCAAAACTCTGTCCCTACTAAAAATACAAAAAGGTAACCGGGTGTGGTGGCGCATCCCTGTGGTCCCAGCTTTTCCAGAGGCCGAGGCACAAGCATTGCTTGAATCTTGGAGGTGGAGGTTGCAGTGAGCCAAGATCGCACCACTGCACTCCAGCCCGGGGCACAGAGCAAGACTCCGTCTCAAAAAAAAAAAAAAAAAGAAGAAGATATGATAAGGTTCCGTGGTCATTTGTGTTTCTTAGAACTCCATTGCTTTCTTTCTACATTTGAAGCAAGTTCTCATTTTGCCTCAGGGGACTGTCAGTGCCTCAATTACACACATACACAGAAAATAATGGCATAGAAGGAAAGGGAAAGATTGGGCAACGCATAGTCTTTTTAGACCTTCTTCACTCAGCAGCATGCTGAAGGCGGGCAGTGTTGGTAGGATGTCGTAGATTAGGAAATGACATAAAAATAATTGAATTAGTTTTATGCAGTTTTCACTGTTCTGCTAAAAAACTAAGTCCGTACACATGGATAAGCTATAAAATATGAATTTTGTAATTTCATTAAATACTCTTATGCTTATATTTAAAACTGGCATTATACAACATAAACATAAATGATAAAATTTATGGTGATAATTTTTAAATGATCATTTTTCTTAGAAGGATCTTATATAGCAAACTTTAAAATGCCATGACAAGTTGAGAGGGAAACTGCAGAAAACAAAGAAAAAAAACTTTATATTTTAATACCTTTAACAACACTCTTCTCCTGCTATTCGAACAAAAGACCCTAAATTTCCATTTTGCATGGAGCCTCACTAATTCTCCAGGAGGCCTGAGTATCTATTCTTTCTTTCTTTTTTTTTTTTTTGAGATAGAGTCTCACTCTGTTGCCCAGGCTGGAGTGCAGTGGCGCTATCGATCTTGGCTCACTGCAAGCTGCGCCTCCCAGGTTCACATCATTCTCCTGCCTCAGCCTCCTGAGTAGCTGGAACTACAGGCTCCTGCCACCACGCCTGACTAATTTTTTTGTAGTTTTAGTAGAGACAGGGTTTCACCTTGTTAGACAGGATGGTCTCGATCTCCTGACCTCATGATCCGCCTGCCTCAGCCTCCCAAAGTGCTGGGATTATAGGCATGAACCACTGTGCCTGGCCTATCTATCCTTCTTATAAGAATGTCAGCTCCACCTGAATAAGAGTTTATCTGTTTTACCACTGTTGATAAAACGGCTTCTATATTAGTGTCAAGAACATAGTAGGCCTTCAACACACAATTTTTGAGTCATAAATGATTGAATAAATTAATGTAAGCCCAAAATGCCACCCCTGTTCATCTGAAGGCAGAATGAGTCAGAATGCCTGGCACAAACAGCATATTTCATTCTAGAACCAGCCTATTCATTCAATTCCCCTCCAGTGAAGTGTTTATTCATTCATTTATTCAACACACATTTATGGATCATGTTTTCTGTGCCAGGCAAAGACAAATAAGCCACGGTCCTCAGCTTCAAGCAGATTACTGTCTAAAAATGGGGAACACAGTTATAAAGGGCTAAAGGTAATCAAGTGTTAAAAACAGCTTGAGAGAACTGTATGCAGGGGACAGTTGGAGCACAGGCCAGTGATGCCGCGAAGGCTCTGGAAAAATGCTAGGAGAAGGAAACATGGGGTTCCCCATCATGAACCCTGGGCTCCATTATAGCAAGTCTTACTTCCCAGACTATACTGTAGAAAGCCTAGCCCTCCTCACACTTGGGATTCTCAGTGCCACCTCCACCACTAGGCACATGTTGTCCTTCCAAGAAGGTCCTCTTCATTCCTCTAAATTTCTTTTATCCTCCAAGGACTTTGTGGGTTTAACTGGTCTCTCCCTGTAGCTGTACAACTGCTAAGCAATTTAGCCCTTGAACACACATTATTTTTAATTGTTCCATTATTGCATCTGTGTCTAAATCTTATCTGTTGCCCTCCCCTCTCACATCACACAGACACACCAGACTAGGTTGGAAGAACCCGTATTCTATCATTACATGCAGTGGGTGCTGGGTACATCATGGGTGAAGTCATCTGAACTACAGTGAGAGGCACACGTGGACCCCACTCTCAAAAACTATAGGCTATAAAGGCCTCCAGCTCAGATGCTCACTCTTTCAAGAAAGAATAAGTCTGCTTAGACAAATGTGAAGTCTTTTTCTTCTTCAAGGCACCAGCCAGACAGGATAGGACCTGGGCTGGGAGGTACAAGGACCTACTACTGCCACCTGGGAAATGTGAAAAGAGTAAATCCAGGCTCCCAGACCCTTGTGTTAAAGTCACTGCACTAAAACAGAGTCATCTGATGCAGATGAAAAAGCAATTAATTAGCTAACCAAGAGCTGTTTCCTCTCTGACTAGCCTGGGCAGATGTTCATTCTGGATTCAGCTTTTCCGTGACAATCATAAAGAGTGCCAAGACATTGAGTCAGGCTGGCAGCCGCCTGTGCCTCGGAGTCTTGTATGTCCCCATCCGCTGCGGATAAAATACTGAGCTGCCAATAATGAGAATTTGCTCTGTTCTTTTCCCCACACTGGGTCACAATGGCCCAGGGCTTGAGGCTTGAAAATGTGTTACTTCACATGGCTGAAAGCTGGCCAGCTGATTGGAGGACCTCAACTGATGAAAGAAGAGATCCACAGGCCCAGCTCAAGTGGCTCGTGCCTATAATCCCAGCATCATGGGCGGGCAAGGCGGGCAGATCACGAGGTCAAGAGATCGAGACCATCCTGGCCAACATGGTGAAACCCCGTTTCTACTAAAAATACAAAAATTACCTGGGCGTAGTTGTGTGCGCCTGTAGTTCCAGCTACTCGGGAGGCTGAGGCAGGAGAATCGCTTGAACCTGGGAGGTGGAGGTTGCAGTGAGCCGAGATCGCGCCACTGCACTACAGCCTGGCAACAGAGCGAGACTCGGTCTCAAAAAAAAAGAAAAAGAAAAAAAAAGAAGGGATCCACGCACCACTGCAGTCCAGCCTGGGCGACAGAGTGAGACTCTATCTCAAAAAGAAAGAAAGGATGAAGTGATGAAGATAAAACCCTCCAAAGCAGGCTCCATAAGGCCTGTGGATGCATGATGCAGCTGTGAGCATCAGTGAGCTCATTTCAAATAAACTGAACAAATATTATTTATTGAACACCTACTATGTACCTCACCTGAACCTGTAGGGGAACTCATGTTTGAGCTAGGAAAAATAAGACGATAAGGAGAAGTAGAAGGTTTAAGCAAGGCATAGGCTAATAAGTAAGGTGGCAGGCTCTAGACTTGACTGCCGGGTGCATCACTCCCCAGATGCTCAGCCTTGAGCAAACTAACCCACAGTTTCCTCATCTGTACAAAGGGGATGATAAATAGTGCTTTCTTTATAATATTGGGAGAAAGATTATATAACATATTACATATAAAGCTGTCAGCCTAGTTGAGCCACAAGTGGAATATCTATTCGTATTATGATGATGGTGATGATAATAATGGTGGTGGTGGTGGTGACGAAGATAAAAGGAGAAAGTCATTGATTTTCTGTGGAATATGAGACAAGTTATCTGTTTGTAAATGTATCCTTTCTCCAAACTGGTCTTTTTTCTTCCACCTCAGAGTGTACATAGGGAGTTATTGTACCTTGTGGTCACCCAATAAATACTCATTGGTGATGGAGATTCTTTATTTTGAGACAGGATCTTGCTCTGTCACCCAGGCTGGAGTGCAGTGGCGGGATCTTGGCTCACTGCAGCATCAACTTCCTAGGCTCAAGAGATCCTCCTACCTCAGCCTCCTGAGTAGCTGGCCCCACAGGCACGTGCCACCATGCCAGGCTAATTTTTTTTTTCTTATTTTTTTGTAGAGACAGCCACCACATTGCCCAGGCTGGTCTCAAACTCCTGTACTCAAGTGATCTTGCCATGGCCTCCCAATGTGCTGGGATTATAAACATGATCCACTGTACCCAAATGTGATGGAGAGTCTGAATTGATGATCCTGGGATAGGATGCCAATGGGTCAACTAAGAGTAAAATCTGGAAGGCAAGATTAGAAGCACTGGGTTTGGAGCCTAGGTAGGAAAGCCGTGGTTCATCATACACAGGGCTCCAGCAAAGACCTAGATACAGAGAAGGTGAGAGGCAGAGTCTGAAAAACACCAAGTCAAATCTATGCAGGCCTCAAGTCTGTGCAAAATCTCACATGTTCCATGTACAGGGATTAAAAAGGCCAATACCGAATCCTACGCTGCGGTTTCTGTGTCTCCTCATCCAGGAACCACAAAGCTTGGGGATATCAGAAGCTGGGGTTCTCTGTGGTATTTGGCAGAACTATTATTGGGTTCTCTCATTGTGGGGATGACCCCTTGACTTTAGAGACCCCCACATGTGTTCACTGACATAATAATATAGGACAATAGGATTCTTCTCTAGAAAAGGATCAAGATTCTTGAATGCTTCCAATTTTCCAATGTCTCACAAAATTTTCTCATTCTTTGCCCAAACGATCCATTCTAACCCCTAGTTTTTCCTCATTCCTCTTTGGTTCTCACACTTTCCTCTCTCTTCCTGTTACACTGGACTTCGCCATTTATTTGCATTGCACCACATGTGCCTTTGCCAACCCTAGTAACTAAATAAAATAAATCTTTTTTTTTATTTCATTGCCTTGTCCTTTATTATTGCTTTGCCTTTGTTATTACTACACCATCAGGAAACTTGGATATGATACATTGGCTGTCAGCATCCAAAAGTAATAAAACGTTTTCCCAAATCTCTTTCCAGCAGTCCATCATCAACAATCTCTTCCTACCTTGAAACGTTTTGCTTTATTGCTCCCCCTTGTACTTTGCCCATAGGCCAATCCACGTTCTGCTGGTGCCAGTTTTCCTCCTGCCACTCAGACCCGACCTTAGAGGCCACTTTCATCTCAAGCTCTGATACGTGACAGTCTCAAGGTTATTGCTTTACTGAGTTCCTAGCTGCTCTTGGGCAGAGACCCTCCATGAGCTGTAATATTTTGCTTGCAATTTCCCAGTGTATCCACCAGCCCTTATCTCAATGGCTGAGCCCAGGAAATAACTATTCTGTCTTCTTTATCTAGCTCCAAAGCTGTCTGTCTTACATAGTGAACACTCCTGTGCATGCTATCTGAGTCTTCCATCTCTTCATCACTTGTAGAATTGCTTTTATTTATGTGCTGTGTCCTATCTCATGTTCAGATTCTCTCTGATAGGATTGTTAGGGTTTGTGTATGTGTGTGCCTCAAAGTCTGATGAATCAGGAAAGACCTGGTTATTTACTTCTCAACAGAGAAGACAAGAAATGATGAAGAAATTCCATAGCTACTGTCACCCTCTCTCTAAGTTGATTTTCAGAAGCAATGTGTGATGCTTTTGTTCTTTACCCCTGAAATATGCGACAGTTCCAACTTGCCTTTTGGTGTGTAGTCCTTTCAGTCTGAAGACACCTCTTGGGTCTCAAGAGCTAAGTACCAGACAGTATTTGTGGAGTAATTGTATTATGTCAGAACCCAAAGTTCCCATTCTATCTTCCTGCTGTCCCCTTAGGGGTGTTCTGACACAGATTGGAAATTTCCACCTCCCTAAATCAAAATTGAAGTAATATAAAATGTTGACAGCCCCCAAATACCCTCTCTTTTTCCTGAATCTCTGCTTGCTGGGCCTCAGGCTACACTTCCTGTTTACCAGTAATCTTAAGGAACAATATTGTGTTCTCTAATTCAAATTTACTTTTTAGAGGAACCATGCTCAATATTAAAAGTTTCTGTTTCTGAGACCCCCTAGAAGTCATTTTCCTCTTAGTTTCAACCTCCCTGTCTTGTTTAGAGGGGCGATCCTGGAGCACAAGGGGTGATTCATGGAGTTAAAGTCAAACTGGGAAGTGATTTTCAGGTTCAGATGTGATAAACCTCAAGGATAGTGTGAACCATAGAAATTCACACAGACATCATTAGCGAGGAAAGAGCATTGCTCTACAACTTCTTCTCTTTTTCCCAGAATCAAAAATAATGTTAACTCTGGTGTCTCTGAAGTACAAAAAAAAAGGAGAAAAAAAAGGAAAAAGAAAAAGAAACCAGCTTCCCACATTTCAGGTCCCATGTCCAGGCCAGGGACCACCCCTGCAGGCAATGCCAGTCCAAGGACTGAGCTACAGTTCACTTGAAGCTGGTTTTATTTTTTTTCTCTCAATTCCATGAACTTCTCTCCCACTGGTTATCTCATTTAATAAAAGCTGGAGCTAGCTGGAGGGACAGGTATAGTTGGTGGGATTTTGCTCAAATAAAGCTTAGCTTTGAGGGTTTAGATGAAGGCAATTTATAGAGTCTGGTCTTAAAACTATAAAAGTAATATAAAGTAAGTCTAGCTGCACCATTTACTAGCTATGTGTTCTGAAGCAGTCTGCTAACCTCCCTGATTCTCAGTTTCCTCATCTGTGACATAGAACTAATAATAGTATTAACTTGGTAGAATTTTGTAAGATTTAAACTTAACATTCCACAGTTCTTGGCACATGGCAAATTCTTAGCAAATACTATTTATTGATATAACTATATTATAAAAATATTAGAAAATAATAGAAAAGCAATTCTGTAACTGAGTATTTCCGCATTTCAGCTTCTTTTTTTCTTTTCTTTTTTCTTTTTTTAAACAGAGACAAGGTCTCTCTATGTTGCCCAGGCTAGTCTTGAACTCTTGGGCTATAGTGATCCTCCCACCTCAGCCTTCCAAAGTGCTGGGATTACAGGCGTGATCCACCATGCTCGGGCATATTTCAGGTTTGATTTTCCAGGATCAGAAGACTTAATATTTTTTAATGTGTCAATTCTTCCCAAATTAATATAAAGATTCAATGTAATCCCAATTAAAATCATAGCAGGAGTCTTTGTAGAAATTGATGTTGATTTTAATGAAAATGCAAAGGACTTAGAAGAGCCAAAACAACTCTGAAAAACAAAAAAGACAAAGTTAGAGAACTAATATTACCTGATTTGCGGACTTACTATAAAGCTACAGTAATGAAATATGTTTAGCATTGGTGTAATAATAAATGAATAGATCAATGAAACAGAATACAGAATTACAGAGTCCAAAAATAGTCCCACACATATAGGGACCATAGATATTCAAGAAAGATACAAAGGTAATTTAGTATAGGAAAGACAGTTTGTTCAACAAATAGAGCTGGAGCAACTTGATATCCACATGCAAAAACATGTAATAACTGATCCATATCTCACACCATGTATAAAAATTAATTCAAAATGTATTTCAGACCTAAATGTAAAAGCTAAAATTATAAAACTTCAAGAAAAAAAACATAGAAGAAAAGCTTCATGAAGTTGGATTAGGCAAACATTTTCTTAGGCAACACAAAAAGCACAAATTGATAAATTGTACTTTCTAAATTTTTAAGCTTCTGCTCTTCTAAAAACACTGTTAAGAGAATGAAAAGACAAGCCCCACAGAAGATCTTGGCAAACTACATATCTGATAAAGGGCTTGTATACAGAATGTATGACAAACTCTCCAAACGCAATAGTAAGAAAAAAACACAGTTTTTTAAATGGGCAAAATATTTGAATAGACACTTCACCAAAGAAGATAGAAGAATAAGGAACTTCTGGCTAGCTGAACATGTGGAGGCTCCCAGAGGATGGCCCGCCAAAAAGAGGATATGAAAGCTTCATGCCCCTTCCCCTATACCTCACCCTAGGCACCACCTCATTTGCCTCCTGATCTGTGATTCCAGAATTTATTGAATTTCCCACCCACTGCTGCCTAAAAACTTCTGCCACCATGTTGTTCCCCGAACCTCTTGGATGCTAAGGCTTACCCAATCCAGGTAAGTCTAGAGCTGGATCTGGCCTTTCAACAGGGAAACATCTTGTCTTGGATATAATCCAATGTCACAGTTCTTCAGCTTTCCTTTGTCTTTCTGGAGATTGGCTTTTCGTGGAGAGCACAAGCTTGTTGTGTTTTAGAATTTCCCTTGTGGGTTTGTCTGATTTTGTCTTACGATGTGATTTAAATTATGCATTTTAGGCAAGGCTACTTCAACTGTAATGTATTATCTTTTTGAATGCATCACATCAGGCAGCATTTGATATCATTAACACTGATATCATTAACCAATAATTAATATTTTTGGTTATGTTAATTTTGACCCCTCAGTTGAATAATAATATATATAGTCATAAAATGTAACAATATAATATAAATATAAACATGTAACAATATAATACAAAGGCAGAATGAGCTGGGCACCATGGCTCACACCAGTAATCCCAACACCTTGGAGGCTGAGGTGGGCAAACTGCTTGAGCCCAGGAGTTTGAGGCCAGCCTGGGTAACATGGAGAAACCCCATCTCTACAAAAAATTAAAAAGTAAAAAACATTGGCTAGGTATGTTGGCACATTCCTGGAGTCCCAACTATTTGGGAGGCTGAGGTAGGAGGATCACTTGAACCCATGAGTCTGAGATTGCAGTGAGCCATGATCACACCACTGCACTCCAGCCCGGGCTACAGAGCAAGACCCTGTCTCTAAAAACAGTAAAAATGAATATAAATAAAGTGTATGATTTGATACATTTGGTCTTAGGTACACCCACAAAACCATCACCACAATCAAAAACATGAACATATCTATCACCTCTAGAAGTTTTCTCATGCCTTAGCCACCCCCTTCTCTGACTTCTTTCCTGCCACCATTCCCAGGCAACTCCTGATCTGTTCTTTGTCACTATTGGTTAGCTTGCATTTTCAAGAGTTTTATGTAATGGAATCACATGGTATGTACTTTTTTGGCCTGGCTTATTTCACTCAACATAATGACTTTGAGATTCATCCATGTTGTTGCATATGTCAATAGTTCATTCCTTTATATTGTTGGGTAGTAGCCCACTGTATGAATATATTAGGTTGGTGCAAAAGTCATCACGGTTTTTGCCATTGAAAGTAATGCCATTACTTTCAATGGCAAAAACCGTGATGACTTTTGCACCAACCTAA